>NW_026907064.1:235000-236205 GCF_033978795.1 Nerophis ophidion | reverse complement strand
GTCGCCGACCCCTGACGCCCGGTGTACGAGGGCCGCTCCCCGCCCGTGCGACGCGACGCGGTTGGGGCGCACTGAGGACAGTGCGCCCCGGTCGGTAGTCACGCCGGGGGCGGAGGGGCCCCGTCCCTCCCCGGGGGGAGAGAGGGCGCAGCGATACTTTGTTCCACGGCCCCGGAGAACGGCGAGGTCCGGGCGGGGGGACGCTGTAAAGCGCGCGGCGGGAAACCCGGCCGCGGCGCACCCCGAAGGACACGCCGCGTCGAGCCCCCGACTCGCGCACCACCTGCGCCCCGAGCCTTTCCAAGCCGACCTAGAGCCGGTCGCGACGCACCGCTTGGGGGAAATGCGCCCGACGGGGGCCAGCCAGCAAGGCGGGGGGGTCCGCCCTCCGAAGAGGGCGGATCCCCCACCGCCGAGCGGCCGTCCCGGACCCGCCAGGTTGAATCCCCCGCGCAGACTGCGCGGACCCCACCCGTTTACCTCTCAACGGTTTCACGCCCTGTTGAACTCTCTCTTCAAAGTTCTTTTCAACTTTCCCTTGAGGTACTTGTCCTCTATCGGTCTCGTGCCGGTATTTAGCCTTAGATGGAGTTTACCACCCGCTTTGGGCTGCATTCCCAAGCAACCCGACTCCGAGAAGACCGAGCCCCGGCGCGCCGGGGGCCGACACCGGCCTGACACCATCCGCGGGCAAAGCCTCCATCAGAAGGACTTAGGCCCCCGAGCGGCACCGGGCGAAGCGGTCTTCTGTACGCCACATGTCCCTCGCCCGACCGCCGGGCGGGGATTCGGCGCTGGGCTCTTCCCTCTTCGCTCGCCGCTACTGAGGGAATCCTTGTTAGTTTCTTTTCCTCCGCTTAGTGATATGCTTAAGTTCAGCGGGTCGTCTCGTCTGATCTGAGGTCGTATTCGAATGGGGGGTAGTAGAGGTGGCTCCCCCGCGGGGGGGGAGGCTCACCCATGGAGATCAGGTTTTCGCCCGGGGAAGGTTCCGTCCGGGCTACGCACCCGCGCGCCCGAACCCTCCAACCTCCGCACACACACACCCGCCCGACGCCTCCCCGGGTGGGGCACGGCGGAACGCGGTCAGCCTGAGACACGAGGTCCGCCGGCAGCCGCGCCCCGCACATGCCCGGGGTGGGGAAAACGTCGTAACGGGGGCCGGCCCCTCCTGCTCGCCTCCCCGCGGCGGCGCGCGTAACGCG
>NW_026907064.1:220000-230000 GCF_033978795.1 Nerophis ophidion | reverse complement strand
AACCATTCGAAAAAAGAACCATCGAAAAGAGGGGGAAAATCCAACTTTTGAGTCCCAAAATAGCTCACTTTGACTCGGACACATTTCCTGCCAATTCGGCCTGTCTAAGCCTGGCGCACCTACTAACGTGATGGGGGTGTTTTGGTAGACCTGGTAAAAACAGGGAAAATCGAAAGAGGCTTAAAGTAGGCTAGAACTCAAGCCTCTCTCGTTGTTGGACTTAGAAAAAATCCGGCTCGAAAAATAAATCCCATTGAAATGCATTGGGCTTGGCGCTGGGATTTTTTTCTAAGTATGTGAACGAAAGAGGCTAAGGAGGCTGGAAGTTAGGCCTCTCTCGTTGTTGGACTTAGAAAAAATCCACTTTTTTTGCACGGGATTTTTTCTAAGTGTCACATGGAAGAGGCTAAACAGGCTGGAGGCCAGGCCTCTCTCGTTGTTGGACTTAGAAAAAATCCCAAAAGTGGACACTCTGACAAAATCACGCATGTTGACACTTAGGCAAAAAATCCAACTTTTGCTCCACGGAAGAAAGAGGCTAAGGAGGCTGGAACTTAGGCCTCTCTCGTTGTTGGACTTAGAAAAAATCCACTTTTTTTGCACGGGATTTTTTCTAAGTGTCTCATGGAAGAGGCTAGACAGGCTGGAGGCCAGGCCTCTCTCGTTGTTGGACTTAGAAAAAATCCCAAAAGTGGACACTCTGACAAAATCACGCATGTTGACACTTTGGCAAAAAATCCAACTTTTTTGGACTTGGCCCGGCTTTTCTTCCATTTGTCCCCCACTTGGGCTGGTTCACTCCTGGGTATCTTTTGGTCATTCCCGGGGGCCCCGGAGCTCGCGCAGCTCGCTGCGGGACTTCTGGAACTCCATCCTGGGTAGGATTTTTAAACAATTTCGGACCTTTTTCCAACTTTTTCCTCAAATTGTCCCCCACTTTCGCTGGTTCACTCCTGGGTATCTTTTGGTCATTCCCGGGGGTCCCGGAGCTCGCGCAGCTCGCTGCGGGGCTTCTGGAACTCCATCCTGGGTAGGATTTTTAAACAATTTCGGACCTTTTTCCAACTTTTTCTCAAATTGTCCCCCACTTTTGATGGTTCACTTCTGGGTGCCTTTTGGTCATTCCCGGTGTTCCTGCGGCTCGCGCAGCTCGCTGCGGGGCTTCTGGAACTCCATCCTGGGTAGGATTTTTAATCAATTTCGGACCTTTTTCCAACTTTTTCTCAAATTGTCCCCCACTTTCGCTGGTTCACTTCTGGGTGCCTTTTGGTCATTCCCGGTGTTCCTGCGGCTCGTGCAGCTCGCTGCGGGACTTCTGGAACTCCATCCTGGGTAGGATTTTTAAACAATTTCGGACCTTTTTCCAACTTTTTCCTCAAATTGTCCCCCACTTTCGCTGGTTCACTCCTGGGTATCTTTTGGTCATTCCCGGGGGTCCCGGAGCTCGCGCAGCTCGCTGCGGGGCTTCTGGAACTCCATCCTGGGTAGGATTTTTAAACAATTTCGGACCTTTTTCCAACTTTTTCTCAAATTGTCCCCCACTTTTGATGGTTCACTTCTGGGTGCCTTTTGGTCATTCCCGGTGTTCCTGCGGCTCGTGCAGCTCGCTGCGGGACTTCTGGAACTCCATCCTGGGTAGGATTTTTAAACAATTTCGGACCTTTTTCCAACTTTTTCTCAAATTGTCCCCCACTTTCGCTGGTTCACTTCTGGGTGCCTTTTGGTCATTCCCGGTGTTCCCGCGGCTCGTGCAGCTCGCTGCGGGACTTCTGGAACTCCATCCTGGGTAGGATTTTTAATCAATTTCGGACCTTTTTCCAACTTTTTCTCAAATTGTCCCCCACTTTTGATGGTTCACTTCTGGGTGCCTTTTGGTCATTCCCGGTGTTCCTGCGGCTCGTGCAGCTCGCTGCGGGACTTCTGGAACTCCATCCTGGGTAGGATTTTTAATCAATTTCGGACCTTTTTCCAACTTTTTCTCAAATTGTCCCCCACTTTTGATGGTTCACTTCTGGGTGCCTTTTGGTCATTCCCGGTGTTCCTGCGGCTCGTGCAGCTCGCTGCGGGGCTTCTGGAACTCCATCCTGGGTAGGATTTTTAAACAATTTCGGACCTTTTTCCAACTTTTTCTCAAATTGTCCCCCACTTTTGATGGTTCACTTCTGGGTGCCTTTTGGTCATTCCCGGTGTTCCTGCGGCTCGCGCAGCTCGCTGCGGGGCTTCTGGAACTCCATCCTGGGTAGGATTTTTAATCAATTTCGGACCTTTTTCCAACTTTTTCTCAAATTGTCCCCCACTTTCGCTGGTTCACTTCTGGGTGCCTTTTGGTCATTCCCGGTGTTCCTGCGGCTCGTGCAGCTCGCTGCGGGACTTCTGGAACTCCATCCTGGGTAGGATTTTTAAACAATTTCGGACCTTTTTCCAACTTTTTCCTCAAATTGTCCCCCACTTTCGCTGGTTCACTCCTGGGTATCTTTTGGTCATTCCCGGGGGTCCCGGAGCTCGCGCAGCTCGCTGCGGGGCTTCTGGAACTCCATCCTGGGTAGGATTTTTAAACAATTTCGGACCTTTTTCCAACTTTTTCTCAAATTGTCCCCCACTTTTGATGGTTCACTTCTGGGTGCCTTTTGGTCATTCCCGGTGTTCCTGCGGCTCGTGCAGCTCGCTGCGGGACTTCTGGAACTCCATCCTGGGTAGGATTTTTAAACAATTTCGGACCTTTTTCCAACTTTTTCTCAAATTGTCCCCCACTTTCGCTGGTTCACTTCTGGGTGCCTTTTGGTCATTCCCGGTGTTCCCGCGGCTCGTGCAGCTCGCTGCGGGACTTCTGGAACTCCATCCTGGGTAGGATTTTTAATCAATTTCGGACCTTTTTCCAACTTTTTCTCAAATTGTCCCCCACTTTTGATGGTTCACTTCTGGGTGCCTTTTGGTCATTCCCGGTGTTCCTGCGGCTCGTGCAGCTCGCTGCGGGACTTCTGGAACTCCATCCTGGGTAGGATTTTTAATCAATTTCGGACCTTTTTCCAACTTTTTCTCAAATTGTCCCCCACTTTTGATGGTTCACTTCTGGGTGCCTTTTGGTCATTCCCGGTGTTCCTGCGGCTCGTGCAGCTCGCTGCGGGGCTTCTGGAACTCCATCCTGGGTAGGATTTTTAATCAATTTCGGACCTTTTTCCAACTTTTTCTCAAATTGTCCCCCACTTTTGATGGTTCACTTCTGGGTGCCTTTTGGTCATTCCCGGTGTTCCTGCGGCTCGCGCAGCTCGCTGCGGGGCTTCTGGAACTCCATCCTGGGTAGGATTTTTAATCAATTTCGGACCTTTTTCCAACTTTTTCTCAAATTGTCCCCCACTTTTGATGGTTCACTTCTGGGTGCCTTTTGGTCATTCCCGGTGTTCCTGCGGCTCGTGCAGCTCGCTGCGGGACTCGTGGAACTCCATCCTGGGTAGGATTTTTAAACAATTTGGTACTTTTTCCTCCTTTTCCTCCATTTTTCCCCCACTTTCGCTGGTTCACTTCTGGGTGCCTTTTGGTCATTCCCGGTGTTCCTGCGGCTCGTGCAGCTCGCTGCGGGACTTGTGGAACTCCATCCTGGGTAGGATTTTTAAACAATTTGGTACTTTTTCCTCCTTTTCCTCCATTTTTCCCCCACTTTCGCTGGTTCACTTCTGGGTGCCTTTTGGTCATTCCCGGTGTTCCTGCGGCTCGTGCAGCTCGCTGCGGGACTTGTGGAACTCCATCCTGGGTAGGATTTTTAAACAATTTGGTACTTTTTCCTCCTTTTCCTCCATTTTTCCCCCACTTTCGCTGGTTCACTTCTGGGTGCCTTTTGGTCATTCCCGGTGTTCCTGCGGCTCGTGCAGCTCGCTGCGGGACTTGTGGAACTCCATCCTGGGTAGGATTTTTAAACAATTTGGTACTTTTTCCTCCTTTTCCTCCATTTTTCCCCCACTTTCGCTGGTTCACTTCTGGGTGCCTTTTGGTCATTCCCGGTGTTCCTGCGGCTCGTGCAGCTCGCTGCGGGACTTGTGGAACTCTACCCTGGGTGGGATCATATGATTTTCAACCCATTTTGGACCTTTTTCCCGACTTTCCCTCCATTTCCCTCCCACTTTCGATGGTCCACTCCTGGGTGTCTTTTGGTCATTCCCGGGACCCGGGAAGCCTCGGGCCTGCGGCGGGACTTGTGGATCTCCATGCTGGGCATGATTTTATGAGTTTTCTGGACTTTCTCTTCCCCGGGACCCGGGAGGCACGCGGCTCGACGTTATGCCCCCTAAAATCCCTCCCTTTGCTCGTAAGGCCAATTTTCCTCCGGATTTACTCTCTATAGACCCCAAGGAAAAAAATACCCGACCGGCGTCCATTTTTGACATCGGTCTCCAATCTAGGGCACGCGGGCCGAAAGCGGTACGCCGGTTCCGAAATCCGGCCCCCGCATTTTTTGGGTATTTTTTGAAAAAAATGGCATTTTTGGGACCGGGGGGACTTGCTGGACTCAGTCCCGGGTGCGGATTTTGAAAACTTTGAGGACTTTTGGATTTTCCCCCAGCTTTTCTCCCCCACTTGCAGTTTGACTTTGCGGGGTGCGTTACGGCTGTGCCGGGCGTCCCTGGACTCGGGTGGCCAGCTGCGGGGCTGGTGGGGGACTGATTTTTGAACACTTTGAGGACTTTTGGCTACTATGCCAGCTTTTCTCCCCCACTTGCAGTGTGACTTTGCGGGCCTTGTTACGGAGGTGCCGGGCTTCCCTGGACTCGGGTGGCCAGCTGCGGGACTCGTGGGACTGATTTTGGAACACTTTGAGGACATTCAACTTCTTTCCCAGCTTTTTTCCCCTCCACTTCCAGTTTGACTTTGCGGGGTGCGTTATGGACGTGCTGGGCATCCCGGAACTCGGGCGGCCGGCTGCGGGACATTTTGCCCTCCTCCAAACCCCAGCCCTCTTTGTTTATCATGCCTATTTTCTGCTGGACACACACCCTCTCTTTTGAGCTGCCTCTTTTTTTTAATTTGGATATGATTTATTGATGAATGGATTTGTTTTCCCCTTTTTAAATGATGGTTGATGTCTACCTTTTTAATACTTGCTTCTGGCTGCAGCCGAGACTTACAGTGTGATGCATCCAACCCCAACCCTGGTTTTTGTTTCCCTTAAAAACTTGGGGAAATGGACAGCTTTTGGGGGGGGCACTTCCAGCAAATGGAGGGACCTATTTGGAATTCCCCACCCGGGTGGAGATCCACGGCGAGCCGGCCTTCCTAAAGGGACAGCAACATGGACACTCTGCCATCATTGCAGCTTCTTTTTTTTTGGGGGGCACTCTGTCATATTTCCAGCTTTTTTTCGTGCTGACTTCCAGCAAATAGAGGGACCTGTTTTGAATTCCCTACCCGGGTGTAGATCCACGGCAAGCCGGCCTTCTTAAAGGGACAGGCACCCCCCTGTCCCTTGACACCTGCTTCCCTCCTCGGCGTCACCGAAATCCCACAAAATGACTCAAAATAGGGCCCCAAATGACATCACTCGGTCCGGTTCTTTGGGTCTCACTCGGGGGCTTCTTTGACTCTGGAAGGCATGGTGAACCAAAAGTAGACACTTGGAAAAAATCCCCACTTTACAAGTTGACACTTTGAAAAAAAATCCCGACTATATAAGTTGACACTTGGAAAAAATCCCCACTTTATAAGTTGACACTTGGAAAAAATCCCCACTTTATAAGTTGACACTTAGAAAAAATCCCCACTTTATAAGTTGACACTTAGAAAAAATCCCGACTTTATAAGTTGACACTTAGAAAAAATCCCCACTTTATTTTGGAAAGGTTGGTACACCAAAAGTGGACACTTAGAAAAAATCCCCACTTTATTTTGGAAAGGTTGGTACACCAAAAGTGGACACTTAGAAAAAATCCCGACTTTGACTTTCGCAGGTCTATTACACTAAAAGTTGACACTCTGTCATATTTCCAGCTTTTTTTTGTGCTGACTTCCAGCAGATAGAGGGACCTATTTTGAATTCCCTACCCTGGTGCAGAACCACGGCAAGCCGGCCTTCCTAAAGGCACAGGCACATGGACACTCTGCCATAAGTGCAGCTTTTTCTTCTAAGGGTGCAGCGGCGGCGGAAGTCCACCGGAGGGCTCCAAATCCCCGCTTTCCTTTTTAGGCTTAAAGTGGCTTTTCCCTCCTTAAAAACTTGGGGAAATGGACAGCTTTTTGGGGGGGCACTTCCAGCAAATAGAGGGACCTATTTGGAATTCCCCACCCGGGTGGAGATCCACGGCAAGCCGGCCTTCTTAAAGGGACAGGCACATGGACACTCTGCCATCATTGCAGCTTCTTCTTTTTTTTTTTCCCCTGTCATATTTCCAGCTTTTTTGTGCTGACTTCCAGCAAATAGAGGGACCTGTTTTGAATTCCCTACCCGGGTGTAGATCCACGGCAAGCCGGCCTTCTTAAAGGGACAGGCACCCCCCCTGTCCCTTGACACCTGCTTCCCTCCTCGGCGTCACCGAAATCCCACAAAATGACTGAAAATAGGACCCCAAATGACATCACTCGGTCCGGTTTTTTGGGTCTCACTCGGGGGCTTCTTTGACTCTGGAAGGCATGGTGAACCAAAAGTGGACACTTGGGAAAAAAATCCCCACTTTACAGGTTGACACTTGGAAAAAAATCCCCACTTTATAAGTTGACACTTAGAAAAAATCCCGACTATATAAGTTGACACTTAGAAAAAATCCCCACTTTATTTTGGAAGTGTTGGTACACCAAAAGTTGACACTTAGAAAAAATCCCGACTTTATTTTGGAAGGGTTGGTACACCAAAAGTTGACACTTAGAAAAAATCCCGACTTTATTTTGGAAGGGTTGGTACACCAAAAGTTGACACTTAGAAAAAATCCCGACTTTATTTTGGAAGGGTTGGTACACCAAAAGTTGACACTTAGAAAAAATCCCAACTTTTACACTTAGAAAAAATCCAGCTTTTTGTTGCTGACTTCCATCAAATAGAGGGACTTTTTCCATGTTTCTTAACCGGGTGTCGATCCAAGGCGGGTGGGCCTTCTGGAAGCGACACCCTCCTTGACACTTAGAAAAAATCCAGCTTTTTGTTGCTGACTTCCATCAAATAGAGGGACTTTTTCCATGTTTCTTAACCGGGTGTCGATCCAAGGCAGGTGGGCCTTCTGGAAGCGACACCCTCCTTGACACTTAGAAAAATTCCAGCTTTTTGTTGCTGACTTCCATTAACTAGAGGGACTTTTTTCATTTTTCTTAACCGGGTGGTGATCCAAGGCAGGTGGGCCTTCTGGAAGCGACACCCTCCTTGACACTTAGAAAAAATCCAGCTTTTTGTTGCTGACTTCCATCAAATAGAGGGACTTTTTTCATTTTTCTTAACCGGGTGTCGATCCAAGGCAGGTGGGCCTTCTGGAAGCGACACCCTCCTTGACACTTAGAAAAATTCCAGCTTTTTGTTGCTGACTTCCATTAACTAGAGGGACTTTTTTCATTTTTCTTAACCGGGTGGTGATCCAAGGCAGGTGGGCCTTCTGGAAGCGACACCCTCCTTGACACTTAGAAAAAATCCAGCTTTTTGTTGCTGACTTCCATCAAATAGAGGGACTTTTTTCATTTTTCTTAACCGGGTGTCGATCCAAGGCAGGTGGGCCTTCTGGAAGCGACACCCTCCTTGACACTTAGAAAAAATCCAGCTTTTTGTTGCTGACTTCCATTAACTAGAGGGACTTTTTTCATTTTTCTTAACCGGGTGGTGATCCAAGGCAGGTGGGCCTTCTGGAAGCGACACCCTCCTTGACACTTAGAAAAAATCCAGCTTTTTGTTGCTGACTTCCATCAAATAGAGGGACTTTTTTCATTTTTCTTAACCGGGTGTCGATCCAAGGCAGGTGGGCCTTCTGGAAGCGACACCCTCCTTGACACTTAGAAAAAATCCAGCTTTTTGTTGCTGACTTCCATTAACTAGAGGGACTTTTTTCATTTTTCTTAACCGGGTGGTGATCCAAGGCAGGTGGGCCTTCTGGAAGCGACACCCTCCTTGACACTTAGAAAAATTCCAGCTTTTTGTTGCTGACTTCCATTAACTAGAGGGACTTTTTTCATTTTTCTTAACCGGGTGGTGATCCAAGGCAGGTGGGCCTTCTGGAAGCGACACCCTCCTTGACACTTAGAAAAAATCCAGCTTTTTGTTGCTGACTTCCATCAAATAGAGGGACTTTTTTCATTTTTCTTAACCGGGTGTCGATCCAAGAATGGTGGGCCTTCTGGAAGTGACACCCTCCTTGACACTTAGAAAAATTCCAGCTTTTTGTTGCTGACTTCCATCAAATAGAGGGACCTATTTGGAATTCCCCACCCGGGTGGAGATCCACGGCAAGCCGGCTTTCCTAAAGGGACAGGCACATGGACACTATTCGCAGCTTCTTTTTTTTTTTTTGGCACTGACTTCCAGCTAAGGGTGCAGCGGCGGCGGAAGTCCACCGGAGGGCTCCAAATCCCCGCTTTCCTTTTCAGGCTTAAAGTTGCCTTTCCCTCTTTAGAGCCTTGGGCAAATGTACAGCTATATTTTGTGCTGACTTCCAGCAAATAGAGGGACCTATTTTGAATTCCCTACCCGGGTGTAGATCCACGGCAAGCCGGCCTTCTTAAATGGACAGGCACCCCCCTCCCGGAACACCTGCTTCGCTCCTCGGCGTCACCGAAATCCCACAAAATGACTCAAAATAGGGCCCCAAATGACATCACTCGGCCCGGTTGTTTAGGTCTCACTCTGGGGCTTCTATGACCCTGGAGGGCATGGTACAGCAAAAGTGGACACTTAGAAAAAATCCCGACTTTTAAAAGTTGACACTTAGAAAAAATCCCGACTTTATTTTGGAAGGGTTGGTACGCGAAAAGTTGACACTTAGAAAAAATCCCGACTTTGTTTTGGAAGTGTTGGTACTCCAAAAGTTGACACTTAGAAAAAATCCCGACTTTGTTTTGGAAGGGTTGGTACTCCAAAAGTTGACACTTAGAAAAAATCCCGACTTTGTTTTGGAAGGGTTGGTACTCCAAAAGTTGACACTTAGAAAAAATCCCGACTTTGTTTTGGAAGGGTTGGTACTCCAAAAGTTGACACTTAGAAAAAATCCCGACTTTGACACTTAGAAAAATTCCAGCTTTTTTTCCCTCTGACTTCCATTAAATAGAGGGACTTTTTTCATGTTTCTTAGCCGGGTGTCGATCCAAGGCGGGCGGGCCTTCTGGAAGCGACACCCTCCTTGACACTTTGTCATATTTTCAGCTTTTTTGTGCTGACTTCCATTCAATAGAGGGACTTTTTTCATGTTTCTTAACCGGAATGTGATCCAAGGCGGGTGGGCCTTCTGGAATGGACACCCGCCTGGACACTTAGGGTTAGGGTTAGGGTTAGGGTTGGGATTAGGGTTAGGGTTAGCGGGGCGTTCTTGAAGGGACTCCCTCCGGAACACCTTGTCATATTTCCAGCTTTTTTCCTCTGACTTCCATCAAATAGAGGGACTACTTTTGACTTATCGACCCGGCTGGTGATCCAAGGCCGGGGGGCCTCCTGGAAGGGACCCCCGCCTGGACACCTAGGGTTAGGGTTAGGGTTAGGGTTGGGATTAGGGTTAGGGTTAGGGTTAGGGTTAGCCAGCTTTTTGTTGCTGACGGCGGGTGGGCCTTCTGGAAGCGACACCCTCCTAGATACTCTGTCATATTTGCAGCTTTTTGTTGCTGACTTCCATTAAATAGAGGGACTTTTTTCATTTTTCTTAACCGAGTGGTGATCCAAGGCGGGTGGGCCTTCTGGAAGCGACACCCTCCTTGACACTTAGAAAAATTCCAGCTTTTTGTTGCTGACTTCCATTAACTAGAGGGACTTTTTTCATTTTTCTTAACCGGGTGGTGATCCAAGGCGGGTGGGCCTTCTGGAAGCGACACCCTCCTTGACACTTAGAAAAAATCC
>NW_026907064.1:197500-207500 GCF_033978795.1 Nerophis ophidion | reverse complement strand
AGGCTGGAGGCCAGGCCTCTCTCGTTGTTGGACTTAGAAAAAATCCCAAAAGTGGACACTCTGACAAAATCACGCATGTTGACACTTAGGCAAAAAATCCAACTTTTGCTCCACGGAAGAAAGAGGCTAAGGAGGCTGGAACTTAGGCCTCTCTCGTTGTTGGACTTAGAAAAAATCCACTTTTTTTGCACGGGATTTTTTCTAAGTGTCTCATGGAAGAGGCTAGACAGGCTGGAGGCCAGGCCTCTCTCGTTGTTGGACTTAGAAAAAATCCCAAAAGTGGACACTCTGACAAAATCACGCATGTTGACACTTTGGCAAAAAATCCAACTTTTTTGGACTTGGCCCGGCTTTTCTTCCATTTGTCCCCCACTTGGGCTGGTTCACTCCTGGGTATCTTTTGGTCATTCCCGGGGGCCCCGGAGCTCGCGCAGCTCGCTGCGGGACTTCTGGAACTCCATCCTGGGTAGGATTTTTAAACAATTTCGGACCTTTTTCCAACTTTTTCCTCAAATTGTCCCCCACTTTCGCTGGTTCACTCCTGGGTATCTTTTGGTCATTCCCGGGGGTCCCGGAGCTCGCGCAGCTCGCTGCGGGGCTTCTGGAACTCCATCCTGGGTAGGATTTTTAAACAATTTCGGACCTTTTTCCAACTTTTTCTCAAATTGTCCCCCACTTTTGATGGTTCACTTCTGGGTGCCTTTTGGTCATTCCCGGTGTTCCTGCGGCTCGCGCAGCTCGCTGCGGGGCTTCTGGAACTCCATCCTGGGTAGGATTTTTAATCAATTTCGGACCTTTTTCCAACTTTTTCTCAAATTGTCCCCCACTTTCGCTGGTTCACTTCTGGGTGCCTTTTGGTCATTCCCGGTGTTCCTGCGGCTCGTGCAGCTCGCTGCGGGACTTCTGGAACTCCATCCTGGGTAGGATTTTTAAACAATTTCGGACCTTTTTCCAACTTTTTCCTCAAATTGTCCCCCACTTTCGCTGGTTCACTCCTGGGTATCTTTTGGTCATTCCCGGGGGTCCCGGAGCTCGCGCAGCTCGCTGCGGGGCTTCTGGAACTCCATCCTGGGTAGGATTTTTAAACAATTTCGGACCTTTTTCCAACTTTTTCTCAAATTGTCCCCCACTTTTGATGGTTCACTTCTGGGTGCCTTTTGGTCATTCCCGGTGTTCCTGCGGCTCGTGCAGCTCGCTGCGGGACTTCTGGAACTCCATCCTGGGTAGGATTTTTAAACAATTTCGGACCTTTTTCCAACTTTTTCTCAAATTGTCCCCCACTTTCGCTGGTTCACTTCTGGGTGCCTTTTGGTCATTCCCGGTGTTCCCGCGGCTCGTGCAGCTCGCTGCGGGACTTCTGGAACTCCATCCTGGGTAGGATTTTTAATCAATTTCGGACCTTTTTCCAACTTTTTCTCAAATTGTCCCCCACTTTTGATGGTTCACTTCTGGGTGCCTTTTGGTCATTCCCGGTGTTCCTGCGGCTCGTGCAGCTCGCTGCGGGACTTCTGGAACTCCATCCTGGGTAGGATTTTTAATCAATTTCGGACCTTTTTCCAACTTTTTCTCAAATTGTCCCCCACTTTTGATGGTTCACTTCTGGGTGCCTTTTGGTCATTCCCGGTGTTCCTGCGGCTCGTGCAGCTCGCTGCGGGGCTTCTGGAACTCCATCCTGGGTAGGATTTTTAAACAATTTCGGACCTTTTTCCAACTTTTTCTCAAATTGTCCCCCACTTTTGATGGTTCACTTCTGGGTGCCTTTTGGTCATTCCCGGTGTTCCTGCGGCTCGCGCAGCTCGCTGCGGGGCTTCTGGAACTCCATCCTGGGTAGGATTTTTAATCAATTTCGGACCTTTTTCCAACTTTTTCTCAAATTGTCCCCCACTTTCGCTGGTTCACTTCTGGGTGCCTTTTGGTCATTCCCGGTGTTCCTGCGGCTCGTGCAGCTCGCTGCGGGACTTCTGGAACTCCATCCTGGGTAGGATTTTTAAACAATTTCGGACCTTTTTCCAACTTTTTCCTCAAATTGTCCCCCACTTTCGCTGGTTCACTCCTGGGTATCTTTTGGTCATTCCCGGGGGTCCCGGAGCTCGCGCAGCTCGCTGCGGGGCTTCTGGAACTCCATCCTGGGTAGGATTTTTAAACAATTTCGGACCTTTTTCCAACTTTTTCTCAAATTGTCCCCCACTTTTGATGGTTCACTTCTGGGTGCCTTTTGGTCATTCCCGGTGTTCCTGCGGCTCGTGCAGCTCGCTGCGGGACTTCTGGAACTCCATCCTGGGTAGGATTTTTAAACAATTTCGGACCTTTTTCCAACTTTTTCTCAAATTGTCCCCCACTTTCGCTGGTTCACTTCTGGGTGCCTTTTGGTCATTCCCGGTGTTCCCGCGGCTCGTGCAGCTCGCTGCGGGACTTCTGGAACTCCATCCTGGGTAGGATTTTTAATCAATTTCGGACCTTTTTCCAACTTTTTCTCAAATTGTCCCCCACTTTTGATGGTTCACTTCTGGGTGCCTTTTGGTCATTCCCGGTGTTCCTGCGGCTCGTGCAGCTCGCTGCGGGACTTCTGGAACTCCATCCTGGGTAGGATTTTTAATCAATTTCGGACCTTTTTCCAACTTTTTCTCAAATTGTCCCCCACTTTTGATGGTTCACTTCTGGGTGCCTTTTGGTCATTCCCGGTGTTCCTGCGGCTCGTGCAGCTCGCTGCGGGGCTTCTGGAACTCCATCCTGGGTAGGATTTTTAATCAATTTCGGACCTTTTTCCAACTTTTTCTCAAATTGTCCCCCACTTTTGATGGTTCACTTCTGGGTGCCTTTTGGTCATTCCCGGTGTTCCTGCGGCTCGCGCAGCTCGCTGCGGGGCTTCTGGAACTCCATCCTGGGTAGGATTTTTAATCAATTTCGGACCTTTTTCCAACTTTTTCTCAAATTGTCCCCCACTTTTGATGGTTCACTTCTGGGTGCCTTTTGGTCATTCCCGGTGTTCCTGCGGCTCGTGCAGCTCGCTGCGGGACTCGTGGAACTCCATCCTGGGTAGGATTTTTAAACAATTTGGTACTTTTTCCTCCTTTTCCTCCATTTTTCCCCCACTTTCGCTGGTTCACTTCTGGGTGCCTTTTGGTCATTCCCGGTGTTCCTGCGGCTCGTGCAGCTCGCTGCGGGACTTGTGGAACTCCATCCTGGGTAGGATTTTTAAACAATTTGGTACTTTTTCCTCCTTTTCCTCCATTTTTCCCCCACTTTCGCTGGTTCACTTCTGGGTGCCTTTTGGTCATTCCCGGTGTTCCTGCGGCTCGTGCAGCTCGCTGCGGGACTTGTGGAACTCCATCCTGGGTAGGATTTTTAAACAATTTGGTACTTTTTCCTCCTTTTCCTCCATTTTTCCCCCACTTTCGCTGGTTCACTTCTGGGTGCCTTTTGGTCATTCCCGGTGTTCCTGCGGCTCGTGCAGCTCGCTGCGGGACTTGTGGAACTCCATCCTGGGTAGGATTTTTAAACAATTTGGTACTTTTTCCTCCTTTTCCTCCATTTTTCCCCCACTTTCGCTGGTTCACTTCTGGGTGCCTTTTGGTCATTCCCGGTGTTCCTGCGGCTCGTGCAGCTCGCTGCGGGACTTGTGGAACTCTACCCTGGGTGGGATCATATGATTTTCAACCCATTTTGGACCTTTTTCCCGACTTTCCCTCCATTTCCCTCCCACTTTCGATGGTCCACTCCTGGGTGTCTTTTGGTCATTCCCGGGACCCGGGAAGCCTCGGGCCTGCGGCGGGACTTGTGGATCTCCATGCTGGGCATGATTTTATGAGTTTTCTGGACTTTCTCTTCCCCGGGACCCGGGAGGCACGCGGCTCGACGTTATGCCCCCTAAAATCCCTCCCTTTGCTCGTAAGGCCAATTTTCCTCCGGATTTACTCTCTATAGACCCCAAGGAAAAAAATACCCGACCGGCGTCCATTTTTGACATCGGTCTCCAATCTAGGGCACGCGGGCCGAAAGCGGTACGCCGGTTCCGAAATCCGGCCCCCGCATTTTTTGGGTATTTTTTGAAAAAAATGGCATTTTTGGGACCGGGGGGACTTGCTGGACTCAGTCCCGGGTGCGGATTTTGAAAACTTTGAGGACTTTTGGATTTTCCCCCAGCTTTTCTCCCCCACTTGCAGTTTGACTTTGCGGGGTGCGTTACGGCTGTGCCGGGCGTCCCTGGACTCGGGTGGCCAGCTGCGGGGCTGGTGGGGGACTGATTTTTGAACACTTTGAGGACTTTTGGCTACTATGCCAGCTTTTCTCCCCCACTTGCAGTGTGACTTTGCGGGCCTTGTTACGGAGGTGCCGGGCTTCCCTGGACTCGGGTGGCCAGCTGCGGGACTCGTGGGACTGATTTTGGAACACTTTGAGGACATTCAACTTCTTTCCCAGCTTTTTTCCCCTCCACTTCCAGTTTGACTTTGCGGGGTGCGTTATGGACGTGCTGGGCATCCCGGAACTCGGGCGGCCGGCTGCGGGACATTTTGCCCTCCTCCAAACCCCAGCCCTCTTTGTTTATCATGCCTATTTTCTGCTGGACACACACCCTCTCTTTTGAGCTGCCTCTTTTTTTTAATTTGGATATGATTTATTGATGAATGGATTTGTTTTCCCCTTTTTAAATGATGGTTGATGTCTACCTTTTTAATACTTGCTTCTGGCTGCAGCCGAGACTTACAGTGTGATGCATCCAACCCCAACCCTGGTTTTTGTTTCCCTTAAAAACTTGGGGAAATGGACAGCTTTTGGGGGGGGCACTTCCAGCAAATGGAGGGACCTATTTGGAATTCCCCACCCGGGTGGAGATCCACGGCGAGCCGGCCTTCCTAAAGGGACAGCAACATGGACACTCTGCCATCATTGCAGCTTCTTTTTTTTTGGGGGGCACTCTGTCATATTTCCAGCTTTTTTTCGTGCTGACTTCCAGCAAATAGAGGGACCTGTTTTGAATTCCCTACCCGGGTGTAGATCCACGGCAAGCCGGCCTTCTTAAAGGGACAGGCACCCCCCTGTCCCTTGACACCTGCTTCCCTCCTCGGCGTCACCGAAATCCCACAAAATGACTCAAAATAGGGCCCCAAATGACATCACTCGGTCCGGTTCTTTGGGTCTCACTCGGGGGCTTCTTTGACTCTGGAAGGCATGGTGAACCAAAAGTAGACACTTGGAAAAAATCCCCACTTTACAAGTTGACACTTTGAAAAAAAATCCCGACTATATAAGTTGACACTTGGAAAAAATCCCCACTTTATAAGTTGACACTTGGAAAAAATCCCCACTTTATAAGTTGACACTTAGAAAAAATCCCCACTTTATAAGTTGACACTTAGAAAAAATCCCGACTTTATAAGTTGACACTTAGAAAAAATCCCCACTTTATTTTGGAAAGGTTGGTACACCAAAAGTGGACACTTAGAAAAAATCCCCACTTTATTTTGGAAAGGTTGGTACACCAAAAGTGGACACTTAGAAAAAATCCCGACTTTGACTTTCGCAGGTCTATTACACTAAAAGTTGACACTCTGTCATATTTCCAGCTTTTTTTTGTGCTGACTTCCAGCAGATAGAGGGACCTATTTTGAATTCCCTACCCTGGTGCAGAACCACGGCAAGCCGGCCTTCCTAAAGGCACAGGCACATGGACACTCTGCCATAAGTGCAGCTTTTTCTTCTAAGGGTGCAGCGGCGGCGGAAGTCCACCGGAGGGCTCCAAATCCCCGCTTTCCTTTTTAGGCTTAAAGTGGCTTTTCCCTCCTTAAAAACTTGGGGAAATGGACAGCTTTTTGGGGGGGCACTTCCAGCAAATAGAGGGACCTATTTGGAATTCCCCACCCGGGTGGAGATCCACGGCAAGCCGGCCTTCTTAAAGGGACAGGCACATGGACACTCTGCCATCATTGCAGCTTCTTCTTTTTTTTTTTCCCCTGTCATATTTCCAGCTTTTTTGTGCTGACTTCCAGCAAATAGAGGGACCTGTTTTGAATTCCCTACCCGGGTGTAGATCCACGGCAAGCCGGCCTTCTTAAAGGGACAGGCACCCCCCCTGTCCCTTGACACCTGCTTCCCTCCTCGGCGTCACCGAAATCCCACAAAATGACTGAAAATAGGACCCCAAATGACATCACTCGGTCCGGTTTTTTGGGTCTCACTCGGGGGCTTCTTTGACTCTGGAAGGCATGGTGAACCAAAAGTGGACACTTGGGAAAAAAATCCCCACTTTACAGGTTGACACTTGGAAAAAAATCCCCACTTTATAAGTTGACACTTAGAAAAAATCCCGACTATATAAGTTGACACTTAGAAAAAATCCCCACTTTATTTTGGAAGTGTTGGTACACCAAAAGTTGACACTTAGAAAAAATCCCGACTTTATTTTGGAAGGGTTGGTACACCAAAAGTTGACACTTAGAAAAAATCCCGACTTTATTTTGGAAGGGTTGGTACACCAAAAGTTGACACTTAGAAAAAATCCCGACTTTATTTTGGAAGGGTTGGTACACCAAAAGTTGACACTTAGAAAAAATCCCAACTTTTACACTTAGAAAAAATCCAGCTTTTTGTTGCTGACTTCCATCAAATAGAGGGACTTTTTCCATGTTTCTTAACCGGGTGTCGATCCAAGGCGGGTGGGCCTTCTGGAAGCGACACCCTCCTTGACACTTAGAAAAAATCCAGCTTTTTGTTGCTGACTTCCATCAAATAGAGGGACTTTTTCCATGTTTCTTAACCGGGTGTCGATCCAAGGCAGGTGGGCCTTCTGGAAGCGACACCCTCCTTGACACTTAGAAAAATTCCAGCTTTTTGTTGCTGACTTCCATTAACTAGAGGGACTTTTTTCATTTTTCTTAACCGGGTGGTGATCCAAGGCAGGTGGGCCTTCTGGAAGCGACACCCTCCTTGACACTTAGAAAAAATCCAGCTTTTTGTTGCTGACTTCCATCAAATAGAGGGACTTTTTTCATTTTTCTTAACCGGGTGTCGATCCAAGGCAGGTGGGCCTTCTGGAAGCGACACCCTCCTTGACACTTAGAAAAATTCCAGCTTTTTGTTGCTGACTTCCATTAACTAGAGGGACTTTTTTCATTTTTCTTAACCGGGTGGTGATCCAAGGCAGGTGGGCCTTCTGGAAGCGACACCCTCCTTGACACTTAGAAAAAATCCAGCTTTTTGTTGCTGACTTCCATCAAATAGAGGGACTTTTTTCATTTTTCTTAACCGGGTGTCGATCCAAGGCAGGTGGGCCTTCTGGAAGCGACACCCTCCTTGACACTTAGAAAAAATCCAGCTTTTTGTTGCTGACTTCCATTAACTAGAGGGACTTTTTTCATTTTTCTTAACCGGGTGGTGATCCAAGGCAGGTGGGCCTTCTGGAAGCGACACCCTCCTTGACACTTAGAAAAAATCCAGCTTTTTGTTGCTGACTTCCATCAAATAGAGGGACTTTTTTCATTTTTCTTAACCGGGTGTCGATCCAAGGCAGGTGGGCCTTCTGGAAGCGACACCCTCCTTGACACTTAGAAAAAATCCAGCTTTTTGTTGCTGACTTCCATTAACTAGAGGGACTTTTTTCATTTTTCTTAACCGGGTGGTGATCCAAGGCAGGTGGGCCTTCTGGAAGCGACACCCTCCTTGACACTTAGAAAAATTCCAGCTTTTTGTTGCTGACTTCCATTAACTAGAGGGACTTTTTTCATTTTTCTTAACCGGGTGGTGATCCAAGGCAGGTGGGCCTTCTGGAAGCGACACCCTCCTTGACACTTAGAAAAAATCCAGCTTTTTGTTGCTGACTTCCATCAAATAGAGGGACTTTTTTCATTTTTCTTAACCGGGTGTCGATCCAAGAATGGTGGGCCTTCTGGAAGTGACACCCTCCTTGACACTTAGAAAAATTCCAGCTTTTTGTTGCTGACTTCCATCAAATAGAGGGACCTATTTGGAATTCCCCACCCGGGTGGAGATCCACGGCAAGCCGGCTTTCCTAAAGGGACAGGCACATGGACACTATTCGCAGCTTCTTTTTTTTTTTTTGGCACTGACTTCCAGCTAAGGGTGCAGCGGCGGCGGAAGTCCACCGGAGGGCTCCAAATCCCCGCTTTCCTTTTCAGGCTTAAAGTTGCCTTTCCCTCTTTAGAGCCTTGGGCAAATGTACAGCTATATTTTGTGCTGACTTCCAGCAAATAGAGGGACCTATTTTGAATTCCCTACCCGGGTGTAGATCCACGGCAAGCCGGCCTTCTTAAATGGACAGGCACCCCCCTCCCGGAACACCTGCTTCGCTCCTCGGCGTCACCGAAATCCCACAAAATGACTCAAAATAGGGCCCCAAATGACATCACTCGGCCCGGTTGTTTAGGTCTCACTCTGGGGCTTCTATGACCCTGGAGGGCATGGTACAGCAAAAGTGGACACTTAGAAAAAATCCCGACTTTTAAAAGTTGACACTTAGAAAAAATCCCGACTTTATTTTGGAAGGGTTGGTACGCGAAAAGTTGACACTTAGAAAAAATCCCGACTTTGTTTTGGAAGTGTTGGTACTCCAAAAGTTGACACTTAGAAAAAATCCCGACTTTGTTTTGGAAGGGTTGGTACTCCAAAAGTTGACACTTAGAAAAAATCCCGACTTTGTTTTGGAAGGGTTGGTACTCCAAAAGTTGACACTTAGAAAAAATCCCGACTTTGTTTTGGAAGGGTTGGTACTCCAAAAGTTGACACTTAGAAAAAATCCCGACTTTGACACTTAGAAAAATTCCAGCTTTTTTTCCCTCTGACTTCCATTAAATAGAGGGACTTTTTTCATGTTTCTTAGCCGGGTGTCGATCCAAGGCGGGCGGGCCTTCTGGAAGCGACACCCTCCTTGACACTTTGTCATATTTTCAGCTTTTTTGTGCTGACTTCCATTCAATAGAGGGACTTTTTTCATGTTTCTTAACCGGAATGTGATCCAAGGCGGGTGGGCCTTCTGGAATGGACACCCGCCTGGACACTTAGGGTTAGGGTTAGGGTTAGGGTTGGGATTAGGGTTAGGGTTAGCGGGGCGTTCTTGAAGGGACTCCCTCCGGAACACCTTGTCATATTTCCAGCTTTTTTCCTCTGACTTCCATCAAATAGAGGGACTACTTTTGACTTATCGACCCGGCTGGTGATCCAAGGCCGGGGGGCCTCCTGGAAGGGACCCCCGCCTGGACACCTAGGGTTAGGGTTAGGGTTAGGGTTGGGATTAGGGTTAGGGTTAGGGTTAGGGTTAGCCAGCTTTTTGTTGCTGACGGCGGGTGGGCCTTCTGGAAGCGACACCCTCCTAGATACTCTGTCATATTTGCAGCTTTTTGTTGCTGACTTCCATTAAATAGAGGGACTTTTTTCATTTTTCTTAACCGAGTGGTGATCCAAGGCGGGTGGGCCTTCTGGAAGCGACACCCTCCTTGACACTTAGAAAAATTCCAGCTTTTTGTTGCTGACTTCCATTAACTAGAGGGACTTTTTTCATTTTTCTTAACCGGGTGGTGATCCAAGGCGGGTGGGCCTTCTGGAAGCGACACCCTCCTTGACACTTAGAAAAAATCCAGCTTTTTGTTGCTGACTTCCATTAAATAGAGGGACTTTTTTCATTTTTCTTAACCGGGTGGTGATCCAAGGCGGGTGGGCCTTCTGGAAGCGACACCCTCCTTGACACTTAGAAAAAATCCAGCTTTTTGTTGCTGACTTCCATTAAATAGAGGGACTTTTTTCATTTTTCTTAACCGGGTGTCGATCCAAGGCGGGTGGGCCTTCTGTAAGCGACACCCTCCTTGACACTTAGAAAAATTCCAGCTTTTTGTTGCTGACTACCATCACATAGAGGGACTTTTTTCATTTTTCTTAACCGGGTGTCGATCCAAGGCGGGTGGGCCTTCTGTAAGCGACACCCTCCTTGACACTTAGAAAAATTCCAGCTTTTTGTTGCTGACTTCCATTAACTAGAGGGACTTTTTTCATT
>NW_026907064.1:177500-187500 GCF_033978795.1 Nerophis ophidion | reverse complement strand
GCTGGGTCGAATCAGGTCTTTCAATTTTTATGTTTGTCCATCCATGGTTTAAATGTCCCGAAATGTGTCCGGGATAGCGCCCCCTGGCCGGGCGCGCACTCAGGACCGAGCCCCTGTCGCTCGAGTCCTGGAAGTCCTTAAGAAAGAGGCTGGTCTGAAATCAGGTCGAAAAAATTTTTATGTTTGTCCATCCATGGTTTAAATGTCCCGAAATGTGTCCGGGATAGCGCCCCCTGGCCGGGCGCGCACTCAGGACCGAGCCCCTGTCGCTCGAGTCCTGGAAGTCCTTAAGAAAGAGGCTGGTCTGAAATCAGGTCGAAAAAATTTTTATGTTTGTTCTTCCAGGGTGTCCATGTCCCTAAATGTGTCCGAGATAGCGCCCCCTAGGCGGCCACGCATGTCCGCGTGAGCCCCTGTCCTCAGAGCCTGGAAGAACCATTCGAAAAAAGAACCATCGAAAAGAGGGGGAAAATCCAACTTTTGAGTCCCAAAATAGCTCACTTTGACTCGGACACATTTCCTGCCAATTCGGCCTGTCTAAGCCTGGCGCACCTACTAACGTGATGGGGGTGTTTTGGTAGACCTGGTAAAAACAGGGAAAATCGAAAGAGGCTTAAAGTAGGCTAGAACTCAAGCCTCTCTCGTTGTTGGACTTAGAAAAAATCCGGCTCGAAAAATAAATCCCATTGAAATGCATTGGGCTTGGCGCTGGGATTTTTTTCTAAGTATGTGAACGAAAGAGGCTAAGGAGGCTGGAAGTTAGGCCTCTCTCGTTGTTGGACTTAGAAAAAATCCACTTTTTTTGCACGGGATTTTTTCTAAGTGTCACATGGAAGAGGCTAAACAGGCTGGAGGCCAGGCCTCTCTCGTTGTTGGACTTAGAAAAAATCCCAAAAGTGGACACTCTGACAAAATCACGCATGTTGACACTTAGGCAAAAAATCCAACTTTTGCTCCACGGAAGAAAGAGGCTAAGGAGGCTGGAACTTAGGCCTCTCTCGTTGTTGGACTTAGAAAAAATCCACTTTTTTTGCACGGGATTTTTTCTAAGTGTCTCATGGAAGAGGCTAGACAGGCTGGAGGCCAGGCCTCTCTCGTTGTTGGACTTAGAAAAAATCCCAAAAGTGGACACTCTGACAAAATCACGCATGTTGACACTTTGGCAAAAAATCCAACTTTTTTGGACTTGGCCCGGCTTTTCTTCCATTTGTCCCCCACTTGGGCTGGTTCACTCCTGGGTATCTTTTGGTCATTCCCGGGGGCCCCGGAGCTCGCGCAGCTCGCTGCGGGACTTCTGGAACTCCATCCTGGGTAGGATTTTTAAACAATTTCGGACCTTTTTCCAACTTTTTCCTCAAATTGTCCCCCACTTTCGCTGGTTCACTCCTGGGTATCTTTTGGTCATTCCCGGGGGTCCCGGAGCTCGCGCAGCTCGCTGCGGGGCTTCTGGAACTCCATCCTGGGTAGGATTTTTAAACAATTTCGGACCTTTTTCCAACTTTTTCTCAAATTGTCCCCCACTTTTGATGGTTCACTTCTGGGTGCCTTTTGGTCATTCCCGGTGTTCCTGCGGCTCGCGCAGCTCGCTGCGGGGCTTCTGGAACTCCATCCTGGGTAGGATTTTTAATCAATTTCGGACCTTTTTCCAACTTTTTCTCAAATTGTCCCCCACTTTCGCTGGTTCACTTCTGGGTGCCTTTTGGTCATTCCCGGTGTTCCTGCGGCTCGTGCAGCTCGCTGCGGGACTTCTGGAACTCCATCCTGGGTAGGATTTTTAAACAATTTCGGACCTTTTTCCAACTTTTTCCTCAAATTGTCCCCCACTTTCGCTGGTTCACTCCTGGGTATCTTTTGGTCATTCCCGGGGGTCCCGGAGCTCGCGCAGCTCGCTGCGGGGCTTCTGGAACTCCATCCTGGGTAGGATTTTTAAACAATTTCGGACCTTTTTCCAACTTTTTCTCAAATTGTCCCCCACTTTTGATGGTTCACTTCTGGGTGCCTTTTGGTCATTCCCGGTGTTCCTGCGGCTCGTGCAGCTCGCTGCGGGACTTCTGGAACTCCATCCTGGGTAGGATTTTTAAACAATTTCGGACCTTTTTCCAACTTTTTCTCAAATTGTCCCCCACTTTCGCTGGTTCACTTCTGGGTGCCTTTTGGTCATTCCCGGTGTTCCCGCGGCTCGTGCAGCTCGCTGCGGGACTTCTGGAACTCCATCCTGGGTAGGATTTTTAATCAATTTCGGACCTTTTTCCAACTTTTTCTCAAATTGTCCCCCACTTTTGATGGTTCACTTCTGGGTGCCTTTTGGTCATTCCCGGTGTTCCTGCGGCTCGTGCAGCTCGCTGCGGGACTTCTGGAACTCCATCCTGGGTAGGATTTTTAATCAATTTCGGACCTTTTTCCAACTTTTTCTCAAATTGTCCCCCACTTTTGATGGTTCACTTCTGGGTGCCTTTTGGTCATTCCCGGTGTTCCTGCGGCTCGTGCAGCTCGCTGCGGGGCTTCTGGAACTCCATCCTGGGTAGGATTTTTAAACAATTTCGGACCTTTTTCCAACTTTTTCTCAAATTGTCCCCCACTTTTGATGGTTCACTTCTGGGTGCCTTTTGGTCATTCCCGGTGTTCCTGCGGCTCGCGCAGCTCGCTGCGGGGCTTCTGGAACTCCATCCTGGGTAGGATTTTTAATCAATTTCGGACCTTTTTCCAACTTTTTCTCAAATTGTCCCCCACTTTCGCTGGTTCACTTCTGGGTGCCTTTTGGTCATTCCCGGTGTTCCTGCGGCTCGTGCAGCTCGCTGCGGGACTTCTGGAACTCCATCCTGGGTAGGATTTTTAAACAATTTCGGACCTTTTTCCAACTTTTTCCTCAAATTGTCCCCCACTTTCGCTGGTTCACTCCTGGGTATCTTTTGGTCATTCCCGGGGGTCCCGGAGCTCGCGCAGCTCGCTGCGGGGCTTCTGGAACTCCATCCTGGGTAGGATTTTTAAACAATTTCGGACCTTTTTCCAACTTTTTCTCAAATTGTCCCCCACTTTTGATGGTTCACTTCTGGGTGCCTTTTGGTCATTCCCGGTGTTCCTGCGGCTCGTGCAGCTCGCTGCGGGACTTCTGGAACTCCATCCTGGGTAGGATTTTTAAACAATTTCGGACCTTTTTCCAACTTTTTCTCAAATTGTCCCCCACTTTCGCTGGTTCACTTCTGGGTGCCTTTTGGTCATTCCCGGTGTTCCCGCGGCTCGTGCAGCTCGCTGCGGGACTTCTGGAACTCCATCCTGGGTAGGATTTTTAATCAATTTCGGACCTTTTTCCAACTTTTTCTCAAATTGTCCCCCACTTTTGATGGTTCACTTCTGGGTGCCTTTTGGTCATTCCCGGTGTTCCTGCGGCTCGTGCAGCTCGCTGCGGGACTTCTGGAACTCCATCCTGGGTAGGATTTTTAATCAATTTCGGACCTTTTTCCAACTTTTTCTCAAATTGTCCCCCACTTTTGATGGTTCACTTCTGGGTGCCTTTTGGTCATTCCCGGTGTTCCTGCGGCTCGTGCAGCTCGCTGCGGGGCTTCTGGAACTCCATCCTGGGTAGGATTTTTAATCAATTTCGGACCTTTTTCCAACTTTTTCTCAAATTGTCCCCCACTTTTGATGGTTCACTTCTGGGTGCCTTTTGGTCATTCCCGGTGTTCCTGCGGCTCGCGCAGCTCGCTGCGGGGCTTCTGGAACTCCATCCTGGGTAGGATTTTTAATCAATTTCGGACCTTTTTCCAACTTTTTCTCAAATTGTCCCCCACTTTTGATGGTTCACTTCTGGGTGCCTTTTGGTCATTCCCGGTGTTCCTGCGGCTCGTGCAGCTCGCTGCGGGACTCGTGGAACTCCATCCTGGGTAGGATTTTTAAACAATTTGGTACTTTTTCCTCCTTTTCCTCCATTTTTCCCCCACTTTCGCTGGTTCACTTCTGGGTGCCTTTTGGTCATTCCCGGTGTTCCTGCGGCTCGTGCAGCTCGCTGCGGGACTTGTGGAACTCCATCCTGGGTAGGATTTTTAAACAATTTGGTACTTTTTCCTCCTTTTCCTCCATTTTTCCCCCACTTTCGCTGGTTCACTTCTGGGTGCCTTTTGGTCATTCCCGGTGTTCCTGCGGCTCGTGCAGCTCGCTGCGGGACTTGTGGAACTCCATCCTGGGTAGGATTTTTAAACAATTTGGTACTTTTTCCTCCTTTTCCTCCATTTTTCCCCCACTTTCGCTGGTTCACTTCTGGGTGCCTTTTGGTCATTCCCGGTGTTCCTGCGGCTCGTGCAGCTCGCTGCGGGACTTGTGGAACTCCATCCTGGGTAGGATTTTTAAACAATTTGGTACTTTTTCCTCCTTTTCCTCCATTTTTCCCCCACTTTCGCTGGTTCACTTCTGGGTGCCTTTTGGTCATTCCCGGTGTTCCTGCGGCTCGTGCAGCTCGCTGCGGGACTTGTGGAACTCTACCCTGGGTGGGATCATATGATTTTCAACCCATTTTGGACCTTTTTCCCGACTTTCCCTCCATTTCCCTCCCACTTTCGATGGTCCACTCCTGGGTGTCTTTTGGTCATTCCCGGGACCCGGGAAGCCTCGGGCCTGCGGCGGGACTTGTGGATCTCCATGCTGGGCATGATTTTATGAGTTTTCTGGACTTTCTCTTCCCCGGGACCCGGGAGGCACGCGGCTCGACGTTATGCCCCCTAAAATCCCTCCCTTTGCTCGTAAGGCCAATTTTCCTCCGGATTTACTCTCTATAGACCCCAAGGAAAAAAATACCCGACCGGCGTCCATTTTTGACATCGGTCTCCAATCTAGGGCACGCGGGCCGAAAGCGGTACGCCGGTTCCGAAATCCGGCCCCCGCATTTTTTGGGTATTTTTTGAAAAAAATGGCATTTTTGGGACCGGGGGGACTTGCTGGACTCAGTCCCGGGTGCGGATTTTGAAAACTTTGAGGACTTTTGGATTTTCCCCCAGCTTTTCTCCCCCACTTGCAGTTTGACTTTGCGGGGTGCGTTACGGCTGTGCCGGGCGTCCCTGGACTCGGGTGGCCAGCTGCGGGGCTGGTGGGGGACTGATTTTTGAACACTTTGAGGACTTTTGGCTACTATGCCAGCTTTTCTCCCCCACTTGCAGTGTGACTTTGCGGGCCTTGTTACGGAGGTGCCGGGCTTCCCTGGACTCGGGTGGCCAGCTGCGGGACTCGTGGGACTGATTTTGGAACACTTTGAGGACATTCAACTTCTTTCCCAGCTTTTTTCCCCTCCACTTCCAGTTTGACTTTGCGGGGTGCGTTATGGACGTGCTGGGCATCCCGGAACTCGGGCGGCCGGCTGCGGGACATTTTGCCCTCCTCCAAACCCCAGCCCTCTTTGTTTATCATGCCTATTTTCTGCTGGACACACACCCTCTCTTTTGAGCTGCCTCTTTTTTTTAATTTGGATATGATTTATTGATGAATGGATTTGTTTTCCCCTTTTTAAATGATGGTTGATGTCTACCTTTTTAATACTTGCTTCTGGCTGCAGCCGAGACTTACAGTGTGATGCATCCAACCCCAACCCTGGTTTTTGTTTCCCTTAAAAACTTGGGGAAATGGACAGCTTTTGGGGGGGGCACTTCCAGCAAATGGAGGGACCTATTTGGAATTCCCCACCCGGGTGGAGATCCACGGCGAGCCGGCCTTCCTAAAGGGACAGCAACATGGACACTCTGCCATCATTGCAGCTTCTTTTTTTTTGGGGGGCACTCTGTCATATTTCCAGCTTTTTTTCGTGCTGACTTCCAGCAAATAGAGGGACCTGTTTTGAATTCCCTACCCGGGTGTAGATCCACGGCAAGCCGGCCTTCTTAAAGGGACAGGCACCCCCCTGTCCCTTGACACCTGCTTCCCTCCTCGGCGTCACCGAAATCCCACAAAATGACTCAAAATAGGGCCCCAAATGACATCACTCGGTCCGGTTCTTTGGGTCTCACTCGGGGGCTTCTTTGACTCTGGAAGGCATGGTGAACCAAAAGTAGACACTTGGAAAAAATCCCCACTTTACAAGTTGACACTTTGAAAAAAAATCCCGACTATATAAGTTGACACTTGGAAAAAATCCCCACTTTATAAGTTGACACTTGGAAAAAATCCCCACTTTATAAGTTGACACTTAGAAAAAATCCCCACTTTATAAGTTGACACTTAGAAAAAATCCCGACTTTATAAGTTGACACTTAGAAAAAATCCCCACTTTATTTTGGAAAGGTTGGTACACCAAAAGTGGACACTTAGAAAAAATCCCCACTTTATTTTGGAAAGGTTGGTACACCAAAAGTGGACACTTAGAAAAAATCCCGACTTTGACTTTCGCAGGTCTATTACACTAAAAGTTGACACTCTGTCATATTTCCAGCTTTTTTTTGTGCTGACTTCCAGCAGATAGAGGGACCTATTTTGAATTCCCTACCCTGGTGCAGAACCACGGCAAGCCGGCCTTCCTAAAGGCACAGGCACATGGACACTCTGCCATAAGTGCAGCTTTTTCTTCTAAGGGTGCAGCGGCGGCGGAAGTCCACCGGAGGGCTCCAAATCCCCGCTTTCCTTTTTAGGCTTAAAGTGGCTTTTCCCTCCTTAAAAACTTGGGGAAATGGACAGCTTTTTGGGGGGGCACTTCCAGCAAATAGAGGGACCTATTTGGAATTCCCCACCCGGGTGGAGATCCACGGCAAGCCGGCCTTCTTAAAGGGACAGGCACATGGACACTCTGCCATCATTGCAGCTTCTTCTTTTTTTTTTTCCCCTGTCATATTTCCAGCTTTTTTGTGCTGACTTCCAGCAAATAGAGGGACCTGTTTTGAATTCCCTACCCGGGTGTAGATCCACGGCAAGCCGGCCTTCTTAAAGGGACAGGCACCCCCCCTGTCCCTTGACACCTGCTTCCCTCCTCGGCGTCACCGAAATCCCACAAAATGACTGAAAATAGGACCCCAAATGACATCACTCGGTCCGGTTTTTTGGGTCTCACTCGGGGGCTTCTTTGACTCTGGAAGGCATGGTGAACCAAAAGTGGACACTTGGGAAAAAAATCCCCACTTTACAGGTTGACACTTGGAAAAAAATCCCCACTTTATAAGTTGACACTTAGAAAAAATCCCGACTATATAAGTTGACACTTAGAAAAAATCCCCACTTTATTTTGGAAGTGTTGGTACACCAAAAGTTGACACTTAGAAAAAATCCCGACTTTATTTTGGAAGGGTTGGTACACCAAAAGTTGACACTTAGAAAAAATCCCGACTTTATTTTGGAAGGGTTGGTACACCAAAAGTTGACACTTAGAAAAAATCCCGACTTTATTTTGGAAGGGTTGGTACACCAAAAGTTGACACTTAGAAAAAATCCCAACTTTTACACTTAGAAAAAATCCAGCTTTTTGTTGCTGACTTCCATCAAATAGAGGGACTTTTTCCATGTTTCTTAACCGGGTGTCGATCCAAGGCGGGTGGGCCTTCTGGAAGCGACACCCTCCTTGACACTTAGAAAAAATCCAGCTTTTTGTTGCTGACTTCCATCAAATAGAGGGACTTTTTCCATGTTTCTTAACCGGGTGTCGATCCAAGGCAGGTGGGCCTTCTGGAAGCGACACCCTCCTTGACACTTAGAAAAATTCCAGCTTTTTGTTGCTGACTTCCATTAACTAGAGGGACTTTTTTCATTTTTCTTAACCGGGTGGTGATCCAAGGCAGGTGGGCCTTCTGGAAGCGACACCCTCCTTGACACTTAGAAAAAATCCAGCTTTTTGTTGCTGACTTCCATCAAATAGAGGGACTTTTTTCATTTTTCTTAACCGGGTGTCGATCCAAGGCAGGTGGGCCTTCTGGAAGCGACACCCTCCTTGACACTTAGAAAAATTCCAGCTTTTTGTTGCTGACTTCCATTAACTAGAGGGACTTTTTTCATTTTTCTTAACCGGGTGGTGATCCAAGGCAGGTGGGCCTTCTGGAAGCGACACCCTCCTTGACACTTAGAAAAAATCCAGCTTTTTGTTGCTGACTTCCATCAAATAGAGGGACTTTTTTCATTTTTCTTAACCGGGTGTCGATCCAAGGCAGGTGGGCCTTCTGGAAGCGACACCCTCCTTGACACTTAGAAAAAATCCAGCTTTTTGTTGCTGACTTCCATTAACTAGAGGGACTTTTTTCATTTTTCTTAACCGGGTGGTGATCCAAGGCAGGTGGGCCTTCTGGAAGCGACACCCTCCTTGACACTTAGAAAAAATCCAGCTTTTTGTTGCTGACTTCCATCAAATAGAGGGACTTTTTTCATTTTTCTTAACCGGGTGTCGATCCAAGGCAGGTGGGCCTTCTGGAAGCGACACCCTCCTTGACACTTAGAAAAAATCCAGCTTTTTGTTGCTGACTTCCATTAACTAGAGGGACTTTTTTCATTTTTCTTAACCGGGTGGTGATCCAAGGCAGGTGGGCCTTCTGGAAGCGACACCCTCCTTGACACTTAGAAAAATTCCAGCTTTTTGTTGCTGACTTCCATTAACTAGAGGGACTTTTTTCATTTTTCTTAACCGGGTGGTGATCCAAGGCAGGTGGGCCTTCTGGAAGCGACACCCTCCTTGACACTTAGAAAAAATCCAGCTTTTTGTTGCTGACTTCCATCAAATAGAGGGACTTTTTTCATTTTTCTTAACCGGGTGTCGATCCAAGAATGGTGGGCCTTCTGGAAGTGACACCCTCCTTGACACTTAGAAAAATTCCAGCTTTTTGTTGCTGACTTCCATCAAATAGAGGGACCTATTTGGAATTCCCCACCCGGGTGGAGATCCACGGCAAGCCGGCTTTCCTAAAGGGACAGGCACATGGACACTATTCGCAGCTTCTTTTTTTTTTTTTGGCACTGACTTCCAGCTAAGGGTGCAGCGGCGGCGGAAGTCCACCGGAGGGCTCCAAATCCCCGCTTTCCTTTTCAGGCTTAAAGTTGCCTTTCCCTCTTTAGAGCCTTGGGCAAATGTACAGCTATATTTTGTGCTGACTTCCAGCAAATAGAGGGACCTATTTTGAATTCCCTACCCGGGTGTAGATCCACGGCAAGCCGGCCTTCTTAAATGGACAGGCACCCCCCTCCCGGAACACCTGCTTCGCTCCTCGGCGTCACCGAAATCCCACAAAATGACTCAAAATAGGGCCCCAAATGACATCACTCGGCCCGGTTGTTTAGGTCTCACTCTGGGGCTTCTATGACCCTGGAGGGCATGGTACAGCAAAAGTGGACACTTAGAAAAAATCCCGACTTTTAAAAGTTGACACTTAGAAAAAATCCCGACTTTATTTTGGAAGGGTTGGTACGCGAAAAGTTGACACTTAGAAAAAATCCCGACTTTGTTTTGGAAGTGTTGGTACTCCAAAAGTTGACACTTAGAAAAAATCCCGACTTTGTTTTGGAAGGGTTGGTACTCCAAAAGTTGACACTTAGAAAAAATCCCGACTTTGTTTTGGAAGGGTTGGTACTCCAAAAGTTGACACTTAGAAAAAATCCCGACTTTGTTTTGGAAGGGTTGGTACTCCAAAAGTTGACACTTAGAAAAAATCCCGACTTTGACACTTAGAAAAATTCCAGCTTTTTTTCCCTCTGACTTCCATTAAATAGAGGGACTTTTTTCATGTTTCTTAGCCGGGTGTCGATCCAAGGCGGGCGGGCCTTCTGGAAGCGACACCCTCCTTGACACTTTGTCATATTTTCAGCTTTTTTGTGCTGACTTCCATTCAATAGAGGGACTTTTTTCATGTTTCTTAACCGGAATGTGATCCAAGGCGGGTGGGCCTTCTGGAATGGACACCCGCCTGGACACTTAGGGTTAGGGTTAGGGTTAGGGTTGGGATTAGGGTTAGGGTTAGCGGGGCGTTCTTGAAGGGACTCCCTCCGGAACACCTTGTCATATTTCCAGCTTTTTTCCTCTGACTTCCATCAAATAGAGGGACTACTTTTGACTTAT
>NW_026907064.1:157500-167500 GCF_033978795.1 Nerophis ophidion | reverse complement strand
GGAGGAATCCCCGCACCTGGGTAACCGGCTGACGCCGGCCGGTGGGGGCCGCTCCGATGGCAAGTCGTGGTTACCAAAAGGTTAGAGGGGAAAAGGGAAAGGGAGGTGTCCGGGGGCGGTCGTCACAAGTGACCTGGGCGGCGTCGGGCCCAGGATTTTATCCGTGCGGTAAATGGCGGAAACGTGTCCGTCATAGCGCCCCCTAGTCGGGCACGCAGTAGGACCGAGCCCCTGTCGCTCCGGCCCTGGGAAAGCCCCGAGAGGCTGGGTCAAATCGGGTCTTTCAATTTTTATGTTTGTCCATCCAGGGTGTCCGTGTCCCCTGATGTGTCCGTGATAGCGCCCCCTAGGCGGGCACGCCGTAGGACCGAGCCCCTGTCGCTCCGGCCCTGGGAAAGCCCCGAGAGGCTGGGTCGAATAAGGTCTTTCAATTTTTTATGTTTGTCCACCCAGGGTGTCCGTGTCCCCTGGTGTGTCCGTCATAGCGCCCCCTAGGCGGGCACGCCGTAGGACCGAGCCCCTGTCGCTCCGGCCCTGGGAAAAGCCCCGAGAGGCTGGGTCGAATCAGGTCTTTCCATTTTTTATGTTTGTCCACCCAGGGTGTCCGTGTCCCCTGGTGTGTCCGTCATAGCGCCCCCTAGGCGGGCACGCCGTAGGACCGAGCCCCTGTCGCTCCGGCCCTGGGAAAAGCCCCGAGAGGCTGGGTCGAATCAGGTCTTTCAATTTTTTATGTTTGTCCACCCAGGGTGTCCGTGTCCCCTGGTGTGTCCGTCATAGCGCCCCCTAGGCGGGCACGCCGTAGGGCCGAGCCCCTGTCGCTCCGGCCCTGGGAAAAGCCCCGAGAGGCTGGGTCGAATCAGGTCTTTCAATTTTTATGTTTGTCCATCCATGGTTTAAATGTCCCGAAATGTGTCCGGGATAGCGCCCCCTGGCCGGGCGCGCACTCAGGACCGAGCCCCTGTCGCTCGAGTCCTGGAAGTCCTTAAGAAAGAGGCTGGTCTGAAATCAGGTCGAAAAAATTTTTATGTTTGTCCATCCATGGTTTAAATGTCCCGAAATGTGTCCGGGATAGCGCCCCCTGGCCGGGCGCGCACTCAGGACCGAGCCCCTGTCGCTCGAGTCCTGGAAGTCCTTAAGAAAGAGGCTGGTCTGAAATCAGGTCGAAAAAATTTTTATGTTTGTTCTTCCAGGGTGTCCATGTCCCTAAATGTGTCCGAGATAGCGCCCCCTAGGCGGCCACGCATGTCCGCGTGAGCCCCTGTCCTCAGAGCCTGGAAGAACCATTCGAAAAAAGAACCATCGAAAAGAGGGGGAAAATCCAACTTTTGAGTCCCAAAATAGCTCACTTTGACTCGGACACATTTCCTGCCAATTCGGCCTGTCTAAGCCTGGCGCACCTACTAACGTGATGGGGGTGTTTTGGTAGACCTGGTAAAAACAGGGAAAATCGAAAGAGGCTTAAAGTAGGCTAGAACTCAAGCCTCTCTCGTTGTTGGACTTAGAAAAAATCCGGCTCGAAAAATAAATCCCATTGAAATGCATTGGGCTTGGCGCTGGGATTTTTTTCTAAGTATGTGAACGAAAGAGGCTAAGGAGGCTGGAAGTTAGGCCTCTCTCGTTGTTGGACTTAGAAAAAATCCACTTTTTTTGCACGGGATTTTTTCTAAGTGTCACATGGAAGAGGCTAAACAGGCTGGAGGCCAGGCCTCTCTCGTTGTTGGACTTAGAAAAAATCCCAAAAGTGGACACTCTGACAAAATCACGCATGTTGACACTTAGGCAAAAAATCCAACTTTTGCTCCACGGAAGAAAGAGGCTAAGGAGGCTGGAACTTAGGCCTCTCTCGTTGTTGGACTTAGAAAAAATCCACTTTTTTTGCACGGGATTTTTTCTAAGTGTCTCATGGAAGAGGCTAGACAGGCTGGAGGCCAGGCCTCTCTCGTTGTTGGACTTAGAAAAAATCCCAAAAGTGGACACTCTGACAAAATCACGCATGTTGACACTTTGGCAAAAAATCCAACTTTTTTGGACTTGGCCCGGCTTTTCTTCCATTTGTCCCCCACTTGGGCTGGTTCACTCCTGGGTATCTTTTGGTCATTCCCGGGGGCCCCGGAGCTCGCGCAGCTCGCTGCGGGACTTCTGGAACTCCATCCTGGGTAGGATTTTTAAACAATTTCGGACCTTTTTCCAACTTTTTCCTCAAATTGTCCCCCACTTTCGCTGGTTCACTCCTGGGTATCTTTTGGTCATTCCCGGGGGTCCCGGAGCTCGCGCAGCTCGCTGCGGGGCTTCTGGAACTCCATCCTGGGTAGGATTTTTAAACAATTTCGGACCTTTTTCCAACTTTTTCTCAAATTGTCCCCCACTTTTGATGGTTCACTTCTGGGTGCCTTTTGGTCATTCCCGGTGTTCCTGCGGCTCGCGCAGCTCGCTGCGGGGCTTCTGGAACTCCATCCTGGGTAGGATTTTTAATCAATTTCGGACCTTTTTCCAACTTTTTCTCAAATTGTCCCCCACTTTCGCTGGTTCACTTCTGGGTGCCTTTTGGTCATTCCCGGTGTTCCTGCGGCTCGTGCAGCTCGCTGCGGGACTTCTGGAACTCCATCCTGGGTAGGATTTTTAAACAATTTCGGACCTTTTTCCAACTTTTTCCTCAAATTGTCCCCCACTTTCGCTGGTTCACTCCTGGGTATCTTTTGGTCATTCCCGGGGGTCCCGGAGCTCGCGCAGCTCGCTGCGGGGCTTCTGGAACTCCATCCTGGGTAGGATTTTTAAACAATTTCGGACCTTTTTCCAACTTTTTCTCAAATTGTCCCCCACTTTTGATGGTTCACTTCTGGGTGCCTTTTGGTCATTCCCGGTGTTCCTGCGGCTCGTGCAGCTCGCTGCGGGACTTCTGGAACTCCATCCTGGGTAGGATTTTTAAACAATTTCGGACCTTTTTCCAACTTTTTCTCAAATTGTCCCCCACTTTCGCTGGTTCACTTCTGGGTGCCTTTTGGTCATTCCCGGTGTTCCCGCGGCTCGTGCAGCTCGCTGCGGGACTTCTGGAACTCCATCCTGGGTAGGATTTTTAATCAATTTCGGACCTTTTTCCAACTTTTTCTCAAATTGTCCCCCACTTTTGATGGTTCACTTCTGGGTGCCTTTTGGTCATTCCCGGTGTTCCTGCGGCTCGTGCAGCTCGCTGCGGGACTTCTGGAACTCCATCCTGGGTAGGATTTTTAATCAATTTCGGACCTTTTTCCAACTTTTTCTCAAATTGTCCCCCACTTTTGATGGTTCACTTCTGGGTGCCTTTTGGTCATTCCCGGTGTTCCTGCGGCTCGTGCAGCTCGCTGCGGGGCTTCTGGAACTCCATCCTGGGTAGGATTTTTAAACAATTTCGGACCTTTTTCCAACTTTTTCTCAAATTGTCCCCCACTTTTGATGGTTCACTTCTGGGTGCCTTTTGGTCATTCCCGGTGTTCCTGCGGCTCGCGCAGCTCGCTGCGGGGCTTCTGGAACTCCATCCTGGGTAGGATTTTTAATCAATTTCGGACCTTTTTCCAACTTTTTCTCAAATTGTCCCCCACTTTCGCTGGTTCACTTCTGGGTGCCTTTTGGTCATTCCCGGTGTTCCTGCGGCTCGTGCAGCTCGCTGCGGGACTTCTGGAACTCCATCCTGGGTAGGATTTTTAAACAATTTCGGACCTTTTTCCAACTTTTTCCTCAAATTGTCCCCCACTTTCGCTGGTTCACTCCTGGGTATCTTTTGGTCATTCCCGGGGGTCCCGGAGCTCGCGCAGCTCGCTGCGGGGCTTCTGGAACTCCATCCTGGGTAGGATTTTTAAACAATTTCGGACCTTTTTCCAACTTTTTCTCAAATTGTCCCCCACTTTTGATGGTTCACTTCTGGGTGCCTTTTGGTCATTCCCGGTGTTCCTGCGGCTCGTGCAGCTCGCTGCGGGACTTCTGGAACTCCATCCTGGGTAGGATTTTTAAACAATTTCGGACCTTTTTCCAACTTTTTCTCAAATTGTCCCCCACTTTCGCTGGTTCACTTCTGGGTGCCTTTTGGTCATTCCCGGTGTTCCCGCGGCTCGTGCAGCTCGCTGCGGGACTTCTGGAACTCCATCCTGGGTAGGATTTTTAATCAATTTCGGACCTTTTTCCAACTTTTTCTCAAATTGTCCCCCACTTTTGATGGTTCACTTCTGGGTGCCTTTTGGTCATTCCCGGTGTTCCTGCGGCTCGTGCAGCTCGCTGCGGGACTTCTGGAACTCCATCCTGGGTAGGATTTTTAATCAATTTCGGACCTTTTTCCAACTTTTTCTCAAATTGTCCCCCACTTTTGATGGTTCACTTCTGGGTGCCTTTTGGTCATTCCCGGTGTTCCTGCGGCTCGTGCAGCTCGCTGCGGGGCTTCTGGAACTCCATCCTGGGTAGGATTTTTAATCAATTTCGGACCTTTTTCCAACTTTTTCTCAAATTGTCCCCCACTTTTGATGGTTCACTTCTGGGTGCCTTTTGGTCATTCCCGGTGTTCCTGCGGCTCGCGCAGCTCGCTGCGGGGCTTCTGGAACTCCATCCTGGGTAGGATTTTTAATCAATTTCGGACCTTTTTCCAACTTTTTCTCAAATTGTCCCCCACTTTTGATGGTTCACTTCTGGGTGCCTTTTGGTCATTCCCGGTGTTCCTGCGGCTCGTGCAGCTCGCTGCGGGACTCGTGGAACTCCATCCTGGGTAGGATTTTTAAACAATTTGGTACTTTTTCCTCCTTTTCCTCCATTTTTCCCCCACTTTCGCTGGTTCACTTCTGGGTGCCTTTTGGTCATTCCCGGTGTTCCTGCGGCTCGTGCAGCTCGCTGCGGGACTTGTGGAACTCCATCCTGGGTAGGATTTTTAAACAATTTGGTACTTTTTCCTCCTTTTCCTCCATTTTTCCCCCACTTTCGCTGGTTCACTTCTGGGTGCCTTTTGGTCATTCCCGGTGTTCCTGCGGCTCGTGCAGCTCGCTGCGGGACTTGTGGAACTCCATCCTGGGTAGGATTTTTAAACAATTTGGTACTTTTTCCTCCTTTTCCTCCATTTTTCCCCCACTTTCGCTGGTTCACTTCTGGGTGCCTTTTGGTCATTCCCGGTGTTCCTGCGGCTCGTGCAGCTCGCTGCGGGACTTGTGGAACTCCATCCTGGGTAGGATTTTTAAACAATTTGGTACTTTTTCCTCCTTTTCCTCCATTTTTCCCCCACTTTCGCTGGTTCACTTCTGGGTGCCTTTTGGTCATTCCCGGTGTTCCTGCGGCTCGTGCAGCTCGCTGCGGGACTTGTGGAACTCTACCCTGGGTGGGATCATATGATTTTCAACCCATTTTGGACCTTTTTCCCGACTTTCCCTCCATTTCCCTCCCACTTTCGATGGTCCACTCCTGGGTGTCTTTTGGTCATTCCCGGGACCCGGGAAGCCTCGGGCCTGCGGCGGGACTTGTGGATCTCCATGCTGGGCATGATTTTATGAGTTTTCTGGACTTTCTCTTCCCCGGGACCCGGGAGGCACGCGGCTCGACGTTATGCCCCCTAAAATCCCTCCCTTTGCTCGTAAGGCCAATTTTCCTCCGGATTTACTCTCTATAGACCCCAAGGAAAAAAATACCCGACCGGCGTCCATTTTTGACATCGGTCTCCAATCTAGGGCACGCGGGCCGAAAGCGGTACGCCGGTTCCGAAATCCGGCCCCCGCATTTTTTGGGTATTTTTTGAAAAAAATGGCATTTTTGGGACCGGGGGGACTTGCTGGACTCAGTCCCGGGTGCGGATTTTGAAAACTTTGAGGACTTTTGGATTTTCCCCCAGCTTTTCTCCCCCACTTGCAGTTTGACTTTGCGGGGTGCGTTACGGCTGTGCCGGGCGTCCCTGGACTCGGGTGGCCAGCTGCGGGGCTGGTGGGGGACTGATTTTTGAACACTTTGAGGACTTTTGGCTACTATGCCAGCTTTTCTCCCCCACTTGCAGTGTGACTTTGCGGGCCTTGTTACGGAGGTGCCGGGCTTCCCTGGACTCGGGTGGCCAGCTGCGGGACTCGTGGGACTGATTTTGGAACACTTTGAGGACATTCAACTTCTTTCCCAGCTTTTTTCCCCTCCACTTCCAGTTTGACTTTGCGGGGTGCGTTATGGACGTGCTGGGCATCCCGGAACTCGGGCGGCCGGCTGCGGGACATTTTGCCCTCCTCCAAACCCCAGCCCTCTTTGTTTATCATGCCTATTTTCTGCTGGACACACACCCTCTCTTTTGAGCTGCCTCTTTTTTTTAATTTGGATATGATTTATTGATGAATGGATTTGTTTTCCCCTTTTTAAATGATGGTTGATGTCTACCTTTTTAATACTTGCTTCTGGCTGCAGCCGAGACTTACAGTGTGATGCATCCAACCCCAACCCTGGTTTTTGTTTCCCTTAAAAACTTGGGGAAATGGACAGCTTTTGGGGGGGGCACTTCCAGCAAATGGAGGGACCTATTTGGAATTCCCCACCCGGGTGGAGATCCACGGCGAGCCGGCCTTCCTAAAGGGACAGCAACATGGACACTCTGCCATCATTGCAGCTTCTTTTTTTTTGGGGGGCACTCTGTCATATTTCCAGCTTTTTTTCGTGCTGACTTCCAGCAAATAGAGGGACCTGTTTTGAATTCCCTACCCGGGTGTAGATCCACGGCAAGCCGGCCTTCTTAAAGGGACAGGCACCCCCCTGTCCCTTGACACCTGCTTCCCTCCTCGGCGTCACCGAAATCCCACAAAATGACTCAAAATAGGGCCCCAAATGACATCACTCGGTCCGGTTCTTTGGGTCTCACTCGGGGGCTTCTTTGACTCTGGAAGGCATGGTGAACCAAAAGTAGACACTTGGAAAAAATCCCCACTTTACAAGTTGACACTTTGAAAAAAAATCCCGACTATATAAGTTGACACTTGGAAAAAATCCCCACTTTATAAGTTGACACTTGGAAAAAATCCCCACTTTATAAGTTGACACTTAGAAAAAATCCCCACTTTATAAGTTGACACTTAGAAAAAATCCCGACTTTATAAGTTGACACTTAGAAAAAATCCCCACTTTATTTTGGAAAGGTTGGTACACCAAAAGTGGACACTTAGAAAAAATCCCCACTTTATTTTGGAAAGGTTGGTACACCAAAAGTGGACACTTAGAAAAAATCCCGACTTTGACTTTCGCAGGTCTATTACACTAAAAGTTGACACTCTGTCATATTTCCAGCTTTTTTTTGTGCTGACTTCCAGCAGATAGAGGGACCTATTTTGAATTCCCTACCCTGGTGCAGAACCACGGCAAGCCGGCCTTCCTAAAGGCACAGGCACATGGACACTCTGCCATAAGTGCAGCTTTTTCTTCTAAGGGTGCAGCGGCGGCGGAAGTCCACCGGAGGGCTCCAAATCCCCGCTTTCCTTTTTAGGCTTAAAGTGGCTTTTCCCTCCTTAAAAACTTGGGGAAATGGACAGCTTTTTGGGGGGGCACTTCCAGCAAATAGAGGGACCTATTTGGAATTCCCCACCCGGGTGGAGATCCACGGCAAGCCGGCCTTCTTAAAGGGACAGGCACATGGACACTCTGCCATCATTGCAGCTTCTTCTTTTTTTTTTTCCCCTGTCATATTTCCAGCTTTTTTGTGCTGACTTCCAGCAAATAGAGGGACCTGTTTTGAATTCCCTACCCGGGTGTAGATCCACGGCAAGCCGGCCTTCTTAAAGGGACAGGCACCCCCCCTGTCCCTTGACACCTGCTTCCCTCCTCGGCGTCACCGAAATCCCACAAAATGACTGAAAATAGGACCCCAAATGACATCACTCGGTCCGGTTTTTTGGGTCTCACTCGGGGGCTTCTTTGACTCTGGAAGGCATGGTGAACCAAAAGTGGACACTTGGGAAAAAAATCCCCACTTTACAGGTTGACACTTGGAAAAAAATCCCCACTTTATAAGTTGACACTTAGAAAAAATCCCGACTATATAAGTTGACACTTAGAAAAAATCCCCACTTTATTTTGGAAGTGTTGGTACACCAAAAGTTGACACTTAGAAAAAATCCCGACTTTATTTTGGAAGGGTTGGTACACCAAAAGTTGACACTTAGAAAAAATCCCGACTTTATTTTGGAAGGGTTGGTACACCAAAAGTTGACACTTAGAAAAAATCCCGACTTTATTTTGGAAGGGTTGGTACACCAAAAGTTGACACTTAGAAAAAATCCCAACTTTTACACTTAGAAAAAATCCAGCTTTTTGTTGCTGACTTCCATCAAATAGAGGGACTTTTTCCATGTTTCTTAACCGGGTGTCGATCCAAGGCGGGTGGGCCTTCTGGAAGCGACACCCTCCTTGACACTTAGAAAAAATCCAGCTTTTTGTTGCTGACTTCCATCAAATAGAGGGACTTTTTCCATGTTTCTTAACCGGGTGTCGATCCAAGGCAGGTGGGCCTTCTGGAAGCGACACCCTCCTTGACACTTAGAAAAATTCCAGCTTTTTGTTGCTGACTTCCATTAACTAGAGGGACTTTTTTCATTTTTCTTAACCGGGTGGTGATCCAAGGCAGGTGGGCCTTCTGGAAGCGACACCCTCCTTGACACTTAGAAAAAATCCAGCTTTTTGTTGCTGACTTCCATCAAATAGAGGGACTTTTTTCATTTTTCTTAACCGGGTGTCGATCCAAGGCAGGTGGGCCTTCTGGAAGCGACACCCTCCTTGACACTTAGAAAAATTCCAGCTTTTTGTTGCTGACTTCCATTAACTAGAGGGACTTTTTTCATTTTTCTTAACCGGGTGGTGATCCAAGGCAGGTGGGCCTTCTGGAAGCGACACCCTCCTTGACACTTAGAAAAAATCCAGCTTTTTGTTGCTGACTTCCATCAAATAGAGGGACTTTTTTCATTTTTCTTAACCGGGTGTCGATCCAAGGCAGGTGGGCCTTCTGGAAGCGACACCCTCCTTGACACTTAGAAAAAATCCAGCTTTTTGTTGCTGACTTCCATTAACTAGAGGGACTTTTTTCATTTTTCTTAACCGGGTGGTGATCCAAGGCAGGTGGGCCTTCTGGAAGCGACACCCTCCTTGACACTTAGAAAAAATCCAGCTTTTTGTTGCTGACTTCCATCAAATAGAGGGACTTTTTTCATTTTTCTTAACCGGGTGTCGATCCAAGGCAGGTGGGCCTTCTGGAAGCGACACCCTCCTTGACACTTAGAAAAAATCCAGCTTTTTGTTGCTGACTTCCATTAACTAGAGGGACTTTTTTCATTTTTCTTAACCGGGTGGTGATCCAAGGCAGGTGGGCCTTCTGGAAGCGACACCCTCCTTGACACTTAGAAAAATTCCAGCTTTTTGTTGCTGACTTCCATTAACTAGAGGGACTTTTTTCATTTTTCTTAACCGGGTGGTGATCCAAGGCAGGTGGGCCTTCTGGAAGCGACACCCTCCTTGACACTTAGAAAAAATCCAGCTTTTTGTTGCTGACTTCCATCAAATAGAGGGACTTTTTTCATTTTTCTTAACCGGGTGTCGATCCAAGAATGGTGGGCCTTCTGGAAGTGACACCCTCCTTGACACTTAGAAAAATTCCAGCTTTTTGTTGCTGACTTCCATCAAATAGAGGGACCTATTTGGAATTCCCCACCCGGGTGGAGATCCACGGCAAGCCGGCTTTCCTAAAGGGACAGGCACATGGACACTATTCGCAGCTTCTTTTTTTTTTTTTGGCACTGACTTCCAGCTAAGGGTGCAGCGGCGGCGGAAGTCCACCGGAGGGCTCCAAATCCCCGCTTTCCTTTTCAGGCTTAAAGTTGCCTTTCCCTCTTTAGAGCCTTGGGCAAATGTACAGCTATATTTTGTGCTGACTTCCAGCAAATAGAGGGACCTATTTTGAATTCCCTACCCGGGTGTAGATCCACGGCAAGCCGGCCTTCTTAAATGGACAGGCACCCCCCTCCCGGAACACCTGCTTCGCTCCTCG
>NW_026907064.1:135000-145000 GCF_033978795.1 Nerophis ophidion | reverse complement strand
GATTTTTTCTAAGTGTCACATGGAAGAGGCTAAACAGGCTGGAGGCCAGGCCTCTCTCGTTGTTGGACTTAGAAAAAATCCCAAAAGTGGACACTCTGACAAAATCACGCATGTTGACACTTAGGCAAAAAATCCAACTTTTGCTCCACGGAAGAAAGAGGCTAAGGAGGCTGGAACTTAGGCCTCTCTCGTTGTTGGACTTAGAAAAAATCCACTTTTTTTGCACGGGATTTTTTCTAAGTGTCTCATGGAAGAGGCTAGACAGGCTGGAGGCCAGGCCTCTCTCGTTGTTGGACTTAGAAAAAATCCCAAAAGTGGACACTCTGACAAAATCACGCATGTTGACACTTTGGCAAAAAATCCAACTTTTTTGGACTTGGCCCGGCTTTTCTTCCATTTGTCCCCCACTTGGGCTGGTTCACTCCTGGGTATCTTTTGGTCATTCCCGGGGGCCCCGGAGCTCGCGCAGCTCGCTGCGGGACTTCTGGAACTCCATCCTGGGTAGGATTTTTAAACAATTTCGGACCTTTTTCCAACTTTTTCCTCAAATTGTCCCCCACTTTCGCTGGTTCACTCCTGGGTATCTTTTGGTCATTCCCGGGGGTCCCGGAGCTCGCGCAGCTCGCTGCGGGGCTTCTGGAACTCCATCCTGGGTAGGATTTTTAAACAATTTCGGACCTTTTTCCAACTTTTTCTCAAATTGTCCCCCACTTTTGATGGTTCACTTCTGGGTGCCTTTTGGTCATTCCCGGTGTTCCTGCGGCTCGCGCAGCTCGCTGCGGGGCTTCTGGAACTCCATCCTGGGTAGGATTTTTAATCAATTTCGGACCTTTTTCCAACTTTTTCTCAAATTGTCCCCCACTTTCGCTGGTTCACTTCTGGGTGCCTTTTGGTCATTCCCGGTGTTCCTGCGGCTCGTGCAGCTCGCTGCGGGACTTCTGGAACTCCATCCTGGGTAGGATTTTTAAACAATTTCGGACCTTTTTCCAACTTTTTCCTCAAATTGTCCCCCACTTTCGCTGGTTCACTCCTGGGTATCTTTTGGTCATTCCCGGGGGTCCCGGAGCTCGCGCAGCTCGCTGCGGGGCTTCTGGAACTCCATCCTGGGTAGGATTTTTAAACAATTTCGGACCTTTTTCCAACTTTTTCTCAAATTGTCCCCCACTTTTGATGGTTCACTTCTGGGTGCCTTTTGGTCATTCCCGGTGTTCCTGCGGCTCGTGCAGCTCGCTGCGGGACTTCTGGAACTCCATCCTGGGTAGGATTTTTAAACAATTTCGGACCTTTTTCCAACTTTTTCTCAAATTGTCCCCCACTTTCGCTGGTTCACTTCTGGGTGCCTTTTGGTCATTCCCGGTGTTCCCGCGGCTCGTGCAGCTCGCTGCGGGACTTCTGGAACTCCATCCTGGGTAGGATTTTTAATCAATTTCGGACCTTTTTCCAACTTTTTCTCAAATTGTCCCCCACTTTTGATGGTTCACTTCTGGGTGCCTTTTGGTCATTCCCGGTGTTCCTGCGGCTCGTGCAGCTCGCTGCGGGACTTCTGGAACTCCATCCTGGGTAGGATTTTTAATCAATTTCGGACCTTTTTCCAACTTTTTCTCAAATTGTCCCCCACTTTTGATGGTTCACTTCTGGGTGCCTTTTGGTCATTCCCGGTGTTCCTGCGGCTCGTGCAGCTCGCTGCGGGGCTTCTGGAACTCCATCCTGGGTAGGATTTTTAAACAATTTCGGACCTTTTTCCAACTTTTTCTCAAATTGTCCCCCACTTTTGATGGTTCACTTCTGGGTGCCTTTTGGTCATTCCCGGTGTTCCTGCGGCTCGCGCAGCTCGCTGCGGGGCTTCTGGAACTCCATCCTGGGTAGGATTTTTAATCAATTTCGGACCTTTTTCCAACTTTTTCTCAAATTGTCCCCCACTTTCGCTGGTTCACTTCTGGGTGCCTTTTGGTCATTCCCGGTGTTCCTGCGGCTCGTGCAGCTCGCTGCGGGACTTCTGGAACTCCATCCTGGGTAGGATTTTTAAACAATTTCGGACCTTTTTCCAACTTTTTCCTCAAATTGTCCCCCACTTTCGCTGGTTCACTCCTGGGTATCTTTTGGTCATTCCCGGGGGTCCCGGAGCTCGCGCAGCTCGCTGCGGGGCTTCTGGAACTCCATCCTGGGTAGGATTTTTAAACAATTTCGGACCTTTTTCCAACTTTTTCTCAAATTGTCCCCCACTTTTGATGGTTCACTTCTGGGTGCCTTTTGGTCATTCCCGGTGTTCCTGCGGCTCGTGCAGCTCGCTGCGGGACTTCTGGAACTCCATCCTGGGTAGGATTTTTAAACAATTTCGGACCTTTTTCCAACTTTTTCTCAAATTGTCCCCCACTTTCGCTGGTTCACTTCTGGGTGCCTTTTGGTCATTCCCGGTGTTCCCGCGGCTCGTGCAGCTCGCTGCGGGACTTCTGGAACTCCATCCTGGGTAGGATTTTTAATCAATTTCGGACCTTTTTCCAACTTTTTCTCAAATTGTCCCCCACTTTTGATGGTTCACTTCTGGGTGCCTTTTGGTCATTCCCGGTGTTCCTGCGGCTCGTGCAGCTCGCTGCGGGACTTCTGGAACTCCATCCTGGGTAGGATTTTTAATCAATTTCGGACCTTTTTCCAACTTTTTCTCAAATTGTCCCCCACTTTTGATGGTTCACTTCTGGGTGCCTTTTGGTCATTCCCGGTGTTCCTGCGGCTCGTGCAGCTCGCTGCGGGGCTTCTGGAACTCCATCCTGGGTAGGATTTTTAATCAATTTCGGACCTTTTTCCAACTTTTTCTCAAATTGTCCCCCACTTTTGATGGTTCACTTCTGGGTGCCTTTTGGTCATTCCCGGTGTTCCTGCGGCTCGCGCAGCTCGCTGCGGGGCTTCTGGAACTCCATCCTGGGTAGGATTTTTAATCAATTTCGGACCTTTTTCCAACTTTTTCTCAAATTGTCCCCCACTTTTGATGGTTCACTTCTGGGTGCCTTTTGGTCATTCCCGGTGTTCCTGCGGCTCGTGCAGCTCGCTGCGGGACTCGTGGAACTCCATCCTGGGTAGGATTTTTAAACAATTTGGTACTTTTTCCTCCTTTTCCTCCATTTTTCCCCCACTTTCGCTGGTTCACTTCTGGGTGCCTTTTGGTCATTCCCGGTGTTCCTGCGGCTCGTGCAGCTCGCTGCGGGACTTGTGGAACTCCATCCTGGGTAGGATTTTTAAACAATTTGGTACTTTTTCCTCCTTTTCCTCCATTTTTCCCCCACTTTCGCTGGTTCACTTCTGGGTGCCTTTTGGTCATTCCCGGTGTTCCTGCGGCTCGTGCAGCTCGCTGCGGGACTTGTGGAACTCCATCCTGGGTAGGATTTTTAAACAATTTGGTACTTTTTCCTCCTTTTCCTCCATTTTTCCCCCACTTTCGCTGGTTCACTTCTGGGTGCCTTTTGGTCATTCCCGGTGTTCCTGCGGCTCGTGCAGCTCGCTGCGGGACTTGTGGAACTCCATCCTGGGTAGGATTTTTAAACAATTTGGTACTTTTTCCTCCTTTTCCTCCATTTTTCCCCCACTTTCGCTGGTTCACTTCTGGGTGCCTTTTGGTCATTCCCGGTGTTCCTGCGGCTCGTGCAGCTCGCTGCGGGACTTGTGGAACTCTACCCTGGGTGGGATCATATGATTTTCAACCCATTTTGGACCTTTTTCCCGACTTTCCCTCCATTTCCCTCCCACTTTCGATGGTCCACTCCTGGGTGTCTTTTGGTCATTCCCGGGACCCGGGAAGCCTCGGGCCTGCGGCGGGACTTGTGGATCTCCATGCTGGGCATGATTTTATGAGTTTTCTGGACTTTCTCTTCCCCGGGACCCGGGAGGCACGCGGCTCGACGTTATGCCCCCTAAAATCCCTCCCTTTGCTCGTAAGGCCAATTTTCCTCCGGATTTACTCTCTATAGACCCCAAGGAAAAAAATACCCGACCGGCGTCCATTTTTGACATCGGTCTCCAATCTAGGGCACGCGGGCCGAAAGCGGTACGCCGGTTCCGAAATCCGGCCCCCGCATTTTTTGGGTATTTTTTGAAAAAAATGGCATTTTTGGGACCGGGGGGACTTGCTGGACTCAGTCCCGGGTGCGGATTTTGAAAACTTTGAGGACTTTTGGATTTTCCCCCAGCTTTTCTCCCCCACTTGCAGTTTGACTTTGCGGGGTGCGTTACGGCTGTGCCGGGCGTCCCTGGACTCGGGTGGCCAGCTGCGGGGCTGGTGGGGGACTGATTTTTGAACACTTTGAGGACTTTTGGCTACTATGCCAGCTTTTCTCCCCCACTTGCAGTGTGACTTTGCGGGCCTTGTTACGGAGGTGCCGGGCTTCCCTGGACTCGGGTGGCCAGCTGCGGGACTCGTGGGACTGATTTTGGAACACTTTGAGGACATTCAACTTCTTTCCCAGCTTTTTTCCCCTCCACTTCCAGTTTGACTTTGCGGGGTGCGTTATGGACGTGCTGGGCATCCCGGAACTCGGGCGGCCGGCTGCGGGACATTTTGCCCTCCTCCAAACCCCAGCCCTCTTTGTTTATCATGCCTATTTTCTGCTGGACACACACCCTCTCTTTTGAGCTGCCTCTTTTTTTTAATTTGGATATGATTTATTGATGAATGGATTTGTTTTCCCCTTTTTAAATGATGGTTGATGTCTACCTTTTTAATACTTGCTTCTGGCTGCAGCCGAGACTTACAGTGTGATGCATCCAACCCCAACCCTGGTTTTTGTTTCCCTTAAAAACTTGGGGAAATGGACAGCTTTTGGGGGGGGCACTTCCAGCAAATGGAGGGACCTATTTGGAATTCCCCACCCGGGTGGAGATCCACGGCGAGCCGGCCTTCCTAAAGGGACAGCAACATGGACACTCTGCCATCATTGCAGCTTCTTTTTTTTTGGGGGGCACTCTGTCATATTTCCAGCTTTTTTTCGTGCTGACTTCCAGCAAATAGAGGGACCTGTTTTGAATTCCCTACCCGGGTGTAGATCCACGGCAAGCCGGCCTTCTTAAAGGGACAGGCACCCCCCTGTCCCTTGACACCTGCTTCCCTCCTCGGCGTCACCGAAATCCCACAAAATGACTCAAAATAGGGCCCCAAATGACATCACTCGGTCCGGTTCTTTGGGTCTCACTCGGGGGCTTCTTTGACTCTGGAAGGCATGGTGAACCAAAAGTAGACACTTGGAAAAAATCCCCACTTTACAAGTTGACACTTTGAAAAAAAATCCCGACTATATAAGTTGACACTTGGAAAAAATCCCCACTTTATAAGTTGACACTTGGAAAAAATCCCCACTTTATAAGTTGACACTTAGAAAAAATCCCCACTTTATAAGTTGACACTTAGAAAAAATCCCGACTTTATAAGTTGACACTTAGAAAAAATCCCCACTTTATTTTGGAAAGGTTGGTACACCAAAAGTGGACACTTAGAAAAAATCCCCACTTTATTTTGGAAAGGTTGGTACACCAAAAGTGGACACTTAGAAAAAATCCCGACTTTGACTTTCGCAGGTCTATTACACTAAAAGTTGACACTCTGTCATATTTCCAGCTTTTTTTTGTGCTGACTTCCAGCAGATAGAGGGACCTATTTTGAATTCCCTACCCTGGTGCAGAACCACGGCAAGCCGGCCTTCCTAAAGGCACAGGCACATGGACACTCTGCCATAAGTGCAGCTTTTTCTTCTAAGGGTGCAGCGGCGGCGGAAGTCCACCGGAGGGCTCCAAATCCCCGCTTTCCTTTTTAGGCTTAAAGTGGCTTTTCCCTCCTTAAAAACTTGGGGAAATGGACAGCTTTTTGGGGGGGCACTTCCAGCAAATAGAGGGACCTATTTGGAATTCCCCACCCGGGTGGAGATCCACGGCAAGCCGGCCTTCTTAAAGGGACAGGCACATGGACACTCTGCCATCATTGCAGCTTCTTCTTTTTTTTTTTCCCCTGTCATATTTCCAGCTTTTTTGTGCTGACTTCCAGCAAATAGAGGGACCTGTTTTGAATTCCCTACCCGGGTGTAGATCCACGGCAAGCCGGCCTTCTTAAAGGGACAGGCACCCCCCCTGTCCCTTGACACCTGCTTCCCTCCTCGGCGTCACCGAAATCCCACAAAATGACTGAAAATAGGACCCCAAATGACATCACTCGGTCCGGTTTTTTGGGTCTCACTCGGGGGCTTCTTTGACTCTGGAAGGCATGGTGAACCAAAAGTGGACACTTGGGAAAAAAATCCCCACTTTACAGGTTGACACTTGGAAAAAAATCCCCACTTTATAAGTTGACACTTAGAAAAAATCCCGACTATATAAGTTGACACTTAGAAAAAATCCCCACTTTATTTTGGAAGTGTTGGTACACCAAAAGTTGACACTTAGAAAAAATCCCGACTTTATTTTGGAAGGGTTGGTACACCAAAAGTTGACACTTAGAAAAAATCCCGACTTTATTTTGGAAGGGTTGGTACACCAAAAGTTGACACTTAGAAAAAATCCCGACTTTATTTTGGAAGGGTTGGTACACCAAAAGTTGACACTTAGAAAAAATCCCAACTTTTACACTTAGAAAAAATCCAGCTTTTTGTTGCTGACTTCCATCAAATAGAGGGACTTTTTCCATGTTTCTTAACCGGGTGTCGATCCAAGGCGGGTGGGCCTTCTGGAAGCGACACCCTCCTTGACACTTAGAAAAAATCCAGCTTTTTGTTGCTGACTTCCATCAAATAGAGGGACTTTTTCCATGTTTCTTAACCGGGTGTCGATCCAAGGCAGGTGGGCCTTCTGGAAGCGACACCCTCCTTGACACTTAGAAAAATTCCAGCTTTTTGTTGCTGACTTCCATTAACTAGAGGGACTTTTTTCATTTTTCTTAACCGGGTGGTGATCCAAGGCAGGTGGGCCTTCTGGAAGCGACACCCTCCTTGACACTTAGAAAAAATCCAGCTTTTTGTTGCTGACTTCCATCAAATAGAGGGACTTTTTTCATTTTTCTTAACCGGGTGTCGATCCAAGGCAGGTGGGCCTTCTGGAAGCGACACCCTCCTTGACACTTAGAAAAATTCCAGCTTTTTGTTGCTGACTTCCATTAACTAGAGGGACTTTTTTCATTTTTCTTAACCGGGTGGTGATCCAAGGCAGGTGGGCCTTCTGGAAGCGACACCCTCCTTGACACTTAGAAAAAATCCAGCTTTTTGTTGCTGACTTCCATCAAATAGAGGGACTTTTTTCATTTTTCTTAACCGGGTGTCGATCCAAGGCAGGTGGGCCTTCTGGAAGCGACACCCTCCTTGACACTTAGAAAAAATCCAGCTTTTTGTTGCTGACTTCCATTAACTAGAGGGACTTTTTTCATTTTTCTTAACCGGGTGGTGATCCAAGGCAGGTGGGCCTTCTGGAAGCGACACCCTCCTTGACACTTAGAAAAAATCCAGCTTTTTGTTGCTGACTTCCATCAAATAGAGGGACTTTTTTCATTTTTCTTAACCGGGTGTCGATCCAAGGCAGGTGGGCCTTCTGGAAGCGACACCCTCCTTGACACTTAGAAAAAATCCAGCTTTTTGTTGCTGACTTCCATTAACTAGAGGGACTTTTTTCATTTTTCTTAACCGGGTGGTGATCCAAGGCAGGTGGGCCTTCTGGAAGCGACACCCTCCTTGACACTTAGAAAAATTCCAGCTTTTTGTTGCTGACTTCCATTAACTAGAGGGACTTTTTTCATTTTTCTTAACCGGGTGGTGATCCAAGGCAGGTGGGCCTTCTGGAAGCGACACCCTCCTTGACACTTAGAAAAAATCCAGCTTTTTGTTGCTGACTTCCATCAAATAGAGGGACTTTTTTCATTTTTCTTAACCGGGTGTCGATCCAAGAATGGTGGGCCTTCTGGAAGTGACACCCTCCTTGACACTTAGAAAAATTCCAGCTTTTTGTTGCTGACTTCCATCAAATAGAGGGACCTATTTGGAATTCCCCACCCGGGTGGAGATCCACGGCAAGCCGGCTTTCCTAAAGGGACAGGCACATGGACACTATTCGCAGCTTCTTTTTTTTTTTTTGGCACTGACTTCCAGCTAAGGGTGCAGCGGCGGCGGAAGTCCACCGGAGGGCTCCAAATCCCCGCTTTCCTTTTCAGGCTTAAAGTTGCCTTTCCCTCTTTAGAGCCTTGGGCAAATGTACAGCTATATTTTGTGCTGACTTCCAGCAAATAGAGGGACCTATTTTGAATTCCCTACCCGGGTGTAGATCCACGGCAAGCCGGCCTTCTTAAATGGACAGGCACCCCCCTCCCGGAACACCTGCTTCGCTCCTCGGCGTCACCGAAATCCCACAAAATGACTCAAAATAGGGCCCCAAATGACATCACTCGGCCCGGTTGTTTAGGTCTCACTCTGGGGCTTCTATGACCCTGGAGGGCATGGTACAGCAAAAGTGGACACTTAGAAAAAATCCCGACTTTTAAAAGTTGACACTTAGAAAAAATCCCGACTTTATTTTGGAAGGGTTGGTACGCGAAAAGTTGACACTTAGAAAAAATCCCGACTTTGTTTTGGAAGTGTTGGTACTCCAAAAGTTGACACTTAGAAAAAATCCCGACTTTGTTTTGGAAGGGTTGGTACTCCAAAAGTTGACACTTAGAAAAAATCCCGACTTTGTTTTGGAAGGGTTGGTACTCCAAAAGTTGACACTTAGAAAAAATCCCGACTTTGTTTTGGAAGGGTTGGTACTCCAAAAGTTGACACTTAGAAAAAATCCCGACTTTGACACTTAGAAAAATTCCAGCTTTTTTTCCCTCTGACTTCCATTAAATAGAGGGACTTTTTTCATGTTTCTTAGCCGGGTGTCGATCCAAGGCGGGCGGGCCTTCTGGAAGCGACACCCTCCTTGACACTTTGTCATATTTTCAGCTTTTTTGTGCTGACTTCCATTCAATAGAGGGACTTTTTTCATGTTTCTTAACCGGAATGTGATCCAAGGCGGGTGGGCCTTCTGGAATGGACACCCGCCTGGACACTTAGGGTTAGGGTTAGGGTTAGGGTTGGGATTAGGGTTAGGGTTAGCGGGGCGTTCTTGAAGGGACTCCCTCCGGAACACCTTGTCATATTTCCAGCTTTTTTCCTCTGACTTCCATCAAATAGAGGGACTACTTTTGACTTATCGACCCGGCTGGTGATCCAAGGCCGGGGGGCCTCCTGGAAGGGACCCCCGCCTGGACACCTAGGGTTAGGGTTAGGGTTAGGGTTGGGATTAGGGTTAGGGTTAGGGTTAGGGTTAGCCAGCTTTTTGTTGCTGACGGCGGGTGGGCCTTCTGGAAGCGACACCCTCCTAGATACTCTGTCATATTTGCAGCTTTTTGTTGCTGACTTCCATTAAATAGAGGGACTTTTTTCATTTTTCTTAACCGAGTGGTGATCCAAGGCGGGTGGGCCTTCTGGAAGCGACACCCTCCTTGACACTTAGAAAAATTCCAGCTTTTTGTTGCTGACTTCCATTAACTAGAGGGACTTTTTTCATTTTTCTTAACCGGGTGGTGATCCAAGGCGGGTGGGCCTTCTGGAAGCGACACCCTCCTTGACACTTAGAAAAAATCCAGCTTTTTGTTGCTGACTTCCATTAAATAGAGGGACTTTTTTCATTTTTCTTAACCGGGTGGTGATCCAAGGCGGGTGGGCCTTCTGGAAGCGACACCCTCCTTGACACTTAGAAAAAATCCAGCTTTTTGTTGCTGACTTCCATTAAATAGAGGGACTTTTTTCATTTTTCTTAACCGGGTGTCGATCCAAGGCGGGTGGGCCTTCTGTAAGCGACACCCTCCTTGACACTTAGAAAAATTCCAGCTTTTTGTTGCTGACTACCATCACATAGAGGGACTTTTTTCATTTTTCTTAACCGGGTGTCGATCCAAGGCGGGTGGGCCTTCTGTAAGCGACACCCTCCTTGACACTTAGAAAAATTCCAGCTTTTTGTT
>NW_026907064.1:117500-125000 GCF_033978795.1 Nerophis ophidion | reverse complement strand
CCCTGTCGCTCCGGCCCTGGGAAAAGCCCCGAGAGGCTGGGTCGAATCAGGTCTTTCAATTTTTATGTTTGTCCATCCATGGTTTAAATGTCCCGAAATGTGTCCGGGATAGCGCCCCCTGGCCGGGCGCGCACTCAGGACCGAGCCCCTGTCGCTCGAGTCCTGGAAGTCCTTAAGAAAGAGGCTGGTCTGAAATCAGGTCGAAAAAATTTTTATGTTTGTCCATCCATGGTTTAAATGTCCCGAAATGTGTCCGGGATAGCGCCCCCTGGCCGGGCGCGCACTCAGGACCGAGCCCCTGTCGCTCGAGTCCTGGAAGTCCTTAAGAAAGAGGCTGGTCTGAAATCAGGTCGAAAAAATTTTTATGTTTGTTCTTCCAGGGTGTCCATGTCCCTAAATGTGTCCGAGATAGCGCCCCCTAGGCGGCCACGCATGTCCGCGTGAGCCCCTGTCCTCAGAGCCTGGAAGAACCATTCGAAAAAAGAACCATCGAAAAGAGGGGGAAAATCCAACTTTTGAGTCCCAAAATAGCTCACTTTGACTCGGACACATTTCCTGCCAATTCGGCCTGTCTAAGCCTGGCGCACCTACTAACGTGATGGGGGTGTTTTGGTAGACCTGGTAAAAACAGGGAAAATCGAAAGAGGCTTAAAGTAGGCTAGAACTCAAGCCTCTCTCGTTGTTGGACTTAGAAAAAATCCGGCTCGAAAAATAAATCCCATTGAAATGCATTGGGCTTGGCGCTGGGATTTTTTTCTAAGTATGTGAACGAAAGAGGCTAAGGAGGCTGGAAGTTAGGCCTCTCTCGTTGTTGGACTTAGAAAAAATCCACTTTTTTTGCACGGGATTTTTTCTAAGTGTCACATGGAAGAGGCTAAACAGGCTGGAGGCCAGGCCTCTCTCGTTGTTGGACTTAGAAAAAATCCCAAAAGTGGACACTCTGACAAAATCACGCATGTTGACACTTAGGCAAAAAATCCAACTTTTGCTCCACGGAAGAAAGAGGCTAAGGAGGCTGGAACTTAGGCCTCTCTCGTTGTTGGACTTAGAAAAAATCCACTTTTTTTGCACGGGATTTTTTCTAAGTGTCTCATGGAAGAGGCTAGACAGGCTGGAGGCCAGGCCTCTCTCGTTGTTGGACTTAGAAAAAATCCCAAAAGTGGACACTCTGACAAAATCACGCATGTTGACACTTTGGCAAAAAATCCAACTTTTTTGGACTTGGCCCGGCTTTTCTTCCATTTGTCCCCCACTTGGGCTGGTTCACTCCTGGGTATCTTTTGGTCATTCCCGGGGGCCCCGGAGCTCGCGCAGCTCGCTGCGGGACTTCTGGAACTCCATCCTGGGTAGGATTTTTAAACAATTTCGGACCTTTTTCCAACTTTTTCCTCAAATTGTCCCCCACTTTCGCTGGTTCACTCCTGGGTATCTTTTGGTCATTCCCGGGGGTCCCGGAGCTCGCGCAGCTCGCTGCGGGGCTTCTGGAACTCCATCCTGGGTAGGATTTTTAAACAATTTCGGACCTTTTTCCAACTTTTTCTCAAATTGTCCCCCACTTTTGATGGTTCACTTCTGGGTGCCTTTTGGTCATTCCCGGTGTTCCTGCGGCTCGCGCAGCTCGCTGCGGGGCTTCTGGAACTCCATCCTGGGTAGGATTTTTAATCAATTTCGGACCTTTTTCCAACTTTTTCTCAAATTGTCCCCCACTTTCGCTGGTTCACTTCTGGGTGCCTTTTGGTCATTCCCGGTGTTCCTGCGGCTCGTGCAGCTCGCTGCGGGACTTCTGGAACTCCATCCTGGGTAGGATTTTTAAACAATTTCGGACCTTTTTCCAACTTTTTCCTCAAATTGTCCCCCACTTTCGCTGGTTCACTCCTGGGTATCTTTTGGTCATTCCCGGGGGTCCCGGAGCTCGCGCAGCTCGCTGCGGGGCTTCTGGAACTCCATCCTGGGTAGGATTTTTAAACAATTTCGGACCTTTTTCCAACTTTTTCTCAAATTGTCCCCCACTTTTGATGGTTCACTTCTGGGTGCCTTTTGGTCATTCCCGGTGTTCCTGCGGCTCGTGCAGCTCGCTGCGGGACTTCTGGAACTCCATCCTGGGTAGGATTTTTAAACAATTTCGGACCTTTTTCCAACTTTTTCTCAAATTGTCCCCCACTTTCGCTGGTTCACTTCTGGGTGCCTTTTGGTCATTCCCGGTGTTCCCGCGGCTCGTGCAGCTCGCTGCGGGACTTCTGGAACTCCATCCTGGGTAGGATTTTTAATCAATTTCGGACCTTTTTCCAACTTTTTCTCAAATTGTCCCCCACTTTTGATGGTTCACTTCTGGGTGCCTTTTGGTCATTCCCGGTGTTCCTGCGGCTCGTGCAGCTCGCTGCGGGACTTCTGGAACTCCATCCTGGGTAGGATTTTTAATCAATTTCGGACCTTTTTCCAACTTTTTCTCAAATTGTCCCCCACTTTTGATGGTTCACTTCTGGGTGCCTTTTGGTCATTCCCGGTGTTCCTGCGGCTCGTGCAGCTCGCTGCGGGGCTTCTGGAACTCCATCCTGGGTAGGATTTTTAATCAATTTCGGACCTTTTTCCAACTTTTTCTCAAATTGTCCCCCACTTTTGATGGTTCACTTCTGGGTGCCTTTTGGTCATTCCCGGTGTTCCTGCGGCTCGCGCAGCTCGCTGCGGGGCTTCTGGAACTCCATCCTGGGTAGGATTTTTAATCAATTTCGGACCTTTTTCCAACTTTTTCTCAAATTGTCCCCCACTTTTGATGGTTCACTTCTGGGTGCCTTTTGGTCATTCCCGGTGTTCCTGCGGCTCGTGCAGCTCGCTGCGGGACTCGTGGAACTCCATCCTGGGTAGGATTTTTAAACAATTTGGTACTTTTTCCTCCTTTTCCTCCATTTTTCCCCCACTTTCGCTGGTTCACTTCTGGGTGCCTTTTGGTCATTCCCGGTGTTCCTGCGGCTCGTGCAGCTCGCTGCGGGACTTGTGGAACTCCATCCTGGGTAGGATTTTTAAACAATTTGGTACTTTTTCCTCCTTTTCCTCCATTTTTCCCCCACTTTCGCTGGTTCACTTCTGGGTGCCTTTTGGTCATTCCCGGTGTTCCTGCGGCTCGTGCAGCTCGCTGCGGGACTTGTGGAACTCCATCCTGGGTAGGATTTTTAAACAATTTGGTACTTTTTCCTCCTTTTCCTCCATTTTTCCCCCACTTTCGCTGGTTCACTTCTGGGTGCCTTTTGGTCATTCCCGGTGTTCCTGCGGCTCGTGCAGCTCGCTGCGGGACTTGTGGAACTCCATCCTGGGTAGGATTTTTAAACAATTTGGTACTTTTTCCTCCTTTTCCTCCATTTTTCCCCCACTTTCGCTGGTTCACTTCTGGGTGCCTTTTGGTCATTCCCGGTGTTCCTGCGGCTCGTGCAGCTCGCTGCGGGACTTGTGGAACTCTACCCTGGGTGGGATCATATGATTTTCAACCCATTTTGGACCTTTTTCCCGACTTTCCCTCCATTTCCCTCCCACTTTCGATGGTCCACTCCTGGGTGTCTTTTGGTCATTCCCGGGACCCGGGAAGCCTCGGGCCTGCGGCGGGACTTGTGGATCTCCATGCTGGGCATGATTTTATGAGTTTTCTGGACTTTCTCTTCCCCGGGACCCGGGAGGCACGCGGCTCGACGTTATGCCCCCTAAAATCCCTCCCTTTGCTCGTAAGGCCAATTTTCCTCCGGATTTACTCTCTATAGACCCCAAGGAAAAAAATACCCGACCGGCGTCCATTTTTGACATCGGTCTCCAATCTAGGGCACGCGGGCCGAAAGCGGTACGCCGGTTCCGAAATCCGGCCCCCGCATTTTTTGGGTATTTTTTGAAAAAAATGGCATTTTTGGGACCGGGGGGACTTGCTGGACTCAGTCCCGGGTGCGGATTTTGAAAACTTTGAGGACTTTTGGATTTTCCCCCAGCTTTTCTCCCCCACTTGCAGTTTGACTTTGCGGGGTGCGTTACGGCTGTGCCGGGCGTCCCTGGACTCGGGTGGCCAGCTGCGGGGCTGGTGGGGGACTGATTTTTGAACACTTTGAGGACTTTTGGCTACTATGCCAGCTTTTCTCCCCCACTTGCAGTGTGACTTTGCGGGCCTTGTTACGGAGGTGCCGGGCTTCCCTGGACTCGGGTGGCCAGCTGCGGGACTCGTGGGACTGATTTTGGAACACTTTGAGGACATTCAACTTCTTTCCCAGCTTTTTTCCCCTCCACTTCCAGTTTGACTTTGCGGGGTGCGTTATGGACGTGCTGGGCATCCCGGAACTCGGGCGGCCGGCTGCGGGACATTTTGCCCTCCTCCAAACCCCAGCCCTCTTTGTTTATCATGCCTATTTTCTGCTGGACACACACCCTCTCTTTTGAGCTGCCTCTTTTTTTTAATTTGGATATGATTTATTGATGAATGGATTTGTTTTCCCCTTTTTAAATGATGGTTGATGTCTACCTTTTTAATACTTGCTTCTGGCTGCAGCCGAGACTTACAGTGTGATGCATCCAACCCCAACCCTGGTTTTTGTTTCCCTTAAAAACTTGGGGAAATGGACAGCTTTTGGGGGGGGCACTTCCAGCAAATGGAGGGACCTATTTGGAATTCCCCACCCGGGTGGAGATCCACGGCGAGCCGGCCTTCCTAAAGGGACAGCAACATGGACACTCTGCCATCATTGCAGCTTCTTTTTTTTTGGGGGGCACTCTGTCATATTTCCAGCTTTTTTTCGTGCTGACTTCCAGCAAATAGAGGGACCTGTTTTGAATTCCCTACCCGGGTGTAGATCCACGGCAAGCCGGCCTTCTTAAAGGGACAGGCACCCCCCTGTCCCTTGACACCTGCTTCCCTCCTCGGCGTCACCGAAATCCCACAAAATGACTCAAAATAGGGCCCCAAATGACATCACTCGGTCCGGTTCTTTGGGTCTCACTCGGGGGCTTCTTTGACTCTGGAAGGCATGGTGAACCAAAAGTAGACACTTGGAAAAAATCCCCACTTTACAAGTTGACACTTTGAAAAAAAATCCCGACTATATAAGTTGACACTTGGAAAAAATCCCCACTTTATAAGTTGACACTTGGAAAAAATCCCCACTTTATAAGTTGACACTTAGAAAAAATCCCCACTTTATAAGTTGACACTTAGAAAAAATCCCGACTTTATAAGTTGACACTTAGAAAAAATCCCCACTTTATTTTGGAAAGGTTGGTACACCAAAAGTGGACACTTAGAAAAAATCCCCACTTTATTTTGGAAAGGTTGGTACACCAAAAGTGGACACTTAGAAAAAATCCCGACTTTGACTTTCGCAGGTCTATTACACTAAAAGTTGACACTCTGTCATATTTCCAGCTTTTTTTTGTGCTGACTTCCAGCAGATAGAGGGACCTATTTTGAATTCCCTACCCTGGTGCAGAACCACGGCAAGCCGGCCTTCCTAAAGGCACAGGCACATGGACACTCTGCCATAAGTGCAGCTTTTTCTTCTAAGGGTGCAGCGGCGGCGGAAGTCCACCGGAGGGCTCCAAATCCCCGCTTTCCTTTTTAGGCTTAAAGTGGCTTTTCCCTCCTTAAAAACTTGGGGAAATGGACAGCTTTTTGGGGGGGCACTTCCAGCAAATAGAGGGACCTATTTGGAATTCCCCACCCGGGTGGAGATCCACGGCAAGCCGGCCTTCTTAAAGGGACAGGCACATGGACACTCTGCCATCATTGCAGCTTCTTCTTTTTTTTTTTCCCCTGTCATATTTCCAGCTTTTTTGTGCTGACTTCCAGCAAATAGAGGGACCTGTTTTGAATTCCCTACCCGGGTGTAGATCCACGGCAAGCCGGCCTTCTTAAAGGGACAGGCACCCCCCCTGTCCCTTGACACCTGCTTCCCTCCTCGGCGTCACCGAAATCCCACAAAATGACTGAAAATAGGACCCCAAATGACATCACTCGGTCCGGTTTTTTGGGTCTCACTCGGGGGCTTCTTTGACTCTGGAAGGCATGGTGAACCAAAAGTGGACACTTGGGAAAAAAATCCCCACTTTACAGGTTGACACTTGGAAAAAAATCCCCACTTTATAAGTTGACACTTAGAAAAAATCCCGACTATATAAGTTGACACTTAGAAAAAATCCCCACTTTATTTTGGAAGTGTTGGTACACCAAAAGTTGACACTTAGAAAAAATCCCGACTTTATTTTGGAAGGGTTGGTACACCAAAAGTTGACACTTAGAAAAAATCCCGACTTTATTTTGGAAGGGTTGGTACACCAAAAGTTGACACTTAGAAAAAATCCCGACTTTATTTTGGAAGGGTTGGTACACCAAAAGTTGACACTTAGAAAAAATCCCAACTTTTACACTTAGAAAAAATCCAGCTTTTTGTTGCTGACTTCCATCAAATAGAGGGACTTTTTCCATGTTTCTTAACCGGGTGTCGATCCAAGGCGGGTGGGCCTTCTGGAAGCGACACCCTCCTTGACACTTAGAAAAAATCCAGCTTTTTGTTGCTGACTTCCATCAAATAGAGGGACTTTTTCCATGTTTCTTAACCGGGTGTCGATCCAAGGCAGGTGGGCCTTCTGGAAGCGACACCCTCCTTGACACTTAGAAAAATTCCAGCTTTTTGTTGCTGACTTCCATTAACTAGAGGGACTTTTTTCATTTTTCTTAACCGGGTGGTGATCCAAGGCAGGTGGGCCTTCTGGAAGCGACACCCTCCTTGACACTTAGAAAAAATCCAGCTTTTTGTTGCTGACTTCCATCAAATAGAGGGACTTTTTTCATTTTTCTTAACCGGGTGTCGATCCAAGGCAGGTGGGCCTTCTGGAAGCGACACCCTCCTTGACACTTAGAAAAATTCCAGCTTTTTGTTGCTGACTTCCATTAACTAGAGGGACTTTTTTCATTTTTCTTAACCGGGTGGTGATCCAAGGCAGGTGGGCCTTCTGGAAGCGACACCCTCCTTGACACTTAGAAAAAATCCAGCTTTTTGTTGCTGACTTCCATCAAATAGAGGGACTTTTTTCATTTTTCTTAACCGGGTGTCGATCCAAGGCAGGTGGGCCTTCTGGAAGCGACACCCTCCTTGACACTTAGAAAAAATCCAGCTTTTTGTTGCTGACTTCCATTAACTAGAGGGACTTTTTTCATTTTTCTTAACCGGGTGGTGATCCAAGGCAGGTGGGCCTTCTGGAAGCGACACCCTCCTTGACACTTAGAAAAAATCCAGCTTTTTGTTGCTGACTTCCATCAAATAGAGGGACTTTTTTCATTTTTCTTAACCGGGTGTCGATCCAAGGCGGGTGGGCCTTCTGTAAGCGACACCCTCCTTGACACTTAGAAAAATTCCAGCTTTTTGTTGCTGACTTCCATTAACTAGAGGGACTTTTTTCATTTTTCTTAACCGGGTGGTGATCCAAGGCGGGCGGGCCTTCTGGAAGCGACACCCTCCTTGACACTTAGAAAAAATCCAG
>NW_026907064.1:97500-107500 GCF_033978795.1 Nerophis ophidion | reverse complement strand
GCCCCCTGGCCGGGCGCGCACTCAGGACCGAGCCCCTGTCGCTCGAGTCCTGGAAGTCCTTAAGAAAGAGGCTGGTCTGAAATCAGGTCGAAAAAATTTTTATGTTTGTCCATCCATGGTTTAAATGTCCCGAAATGTGTCCGGGATAGCGCCCCCTGGCCGGGCGCGCACTCAGGACCGAGCCCCTGTCGCTCGAGTCCTGGAAGTCCTTAAGAAAGAGGCTGGTCTGAAATCAGGTCGAAAAAATTTTTATGTTTGTTCTTCCAGGGTGTCCATGTCCCTAAATGTGTCCGAGATAGCGCCCCCTAGGCGGCCACGCATGTCCGCGTGAGCCCCTGTCCTCAGAGCCTGGAAGAACCATTCGAAAAAAGAACCATCGAAAAGAGGGGGAAAATCCAACTTTTGAGTCCCAAAATAGCTCACTTTGACTCGGACACATTTCCTGCCAATTCGGCCTGTCTAAGCCTGGCGCACCTACTAACGTGATGGGGGTGTTTTGGTAGACCTGGTAAAAACAGGGAAAATCGAAAGAGGCTTAAAGTAGGCTAGAACTCAAGCCTCTCTCGTTGTTGGACTTAGAAAAAATCCGGCTCGAAAAATAAATCCCATTGAAATGCATTGGGCTTGGCGCTGGGATTTTTTTCTAAGTATGTGAACGAAAGAGGCTAAGGAGGCTGGAAGTTAGGCCTCTCTCGTTGTTGGACTTAGAAAAAATCCACTTTTTTTGCACGGGATTTTTTCTAAGTGTCACATGGAAGAGGCTAAACAGGCTGGAGGCCAGGCCTCTCTCGTTGTTGGACTTAGAAAAAATCCCAAAAGTGGACACTCTGACAAAATCACGCATGTTGACACTTAGGCAAAAAATCCAACTTTTGCTCCACGGAAGAAAGAGGCTAAGGAGGCTGGAACTTAGGCCTCTCTCGTTGTTGGACTTAGAAAAAATCCACTTTTTTTGCACGGGATTTTTTCTAAGTGTCTCATGGAAGAGGCTAGACAGGCTGGAGGCCAGGCCTCTCTCGTTGTTGGACTTAGAAAAAATCCCAAAAGTGGACACTCTGACAAAATCACGCATGTTGACACTTTGGCAAAAAATCCAACTTTTTTGGACTTGGCCCGGCTTTTCTTCCATTTGTCCCCCACTTGGGCTGGTTCACTCCTGGGTATCTTTTGGTCATTCCCGGGGGCCCCGGAGCTCGCGCAGCTCGCTGCGGGACTTCTGGAACTCCATCCTGGGTAGGATTTTTAAACAATTTCGGACCTTTTTCCAACTTTTTCCTCAAATTGTCCCCCACTTTCGCTGGTTCACTCCTGGGTATCTTTTGGTCATTCCCGGGGGTCCCGGAGCTCGCGCAGCTCGCTGCGGGGCTTCTGGAACTCCATCCTGGGTAGGATTTTTAAACAATTTCGGACCTTTTTCCAACTTTTTCTCAAATTGTCCCCCACTTTTGATGGTTCACTTCTGGGTGCCTTTTGGTCATTCCCGGTGTTCCTGCGGCTCGCGCAGCTCGCTGCGGGGCTTCTGGAACTCCATCCTGGGTAGGATTTTTAATCAATTTCGGACCTTTTTCCAACTTTTTCTCAAATTGTCCCCCACTTTCGCTGGTTCACTTCTGGGTGCCTTTTGGTCATTCCCGGTGTTCCTGCGGCTCGTGCAGCTCGCTGCGGGACTTCTGGAACTCCATCCTGGGTAGGATTTTTAAACAATTTCGGACCTTTTTCCAACTTTTTCCTCAAATTGTCCCCCACTTTCGCTGGTTCACTCCTGGGTATCTTTTGGTCATTCCCGGGGGTCCCGGAGCTCGCGCAGCTCGCTGCGGGGCTTCTGGAACTCCATCCTGGGTAGGATTTTTAAACAATTTCGGACCTTTTTCCAACTTTTTCTCAAATTGTCCCCCACTTTTGATGGTTCACTTCTGGGTGCCTTTTGGTCATTCCCGGTGTTCCTGCGGCTCGTGCAGCTCGCTGCGGGACTTCTGGAACTCCATCCTGGGTAGGATTTTTAAACAATTTCGGACCTTTTTCCAACTTTTTCTCAAATTGTCCCCCACTTTCGCTGGTTCACTTCTGGGTGCCTTTTGGTCATTCCCGGTGTTCCCGCGGCTCGTGCAGCTCGCTGCGGGACTTCTGGAACTCCATCCTGGGTAGGATTTTTAATCAATTTCGGACCTTTTTCCAACTTTTTCTCAAATTGTCCCCCACTTTTGATGGTTCACTTCTGGGTGCCTTTTGGTCATTCCCGGTGTTCCTGCGGCTCGTGCAGCTCGCTGCGGGACTTCTGGAACTCCATCCTGGGTAGGATTTTTAATCAATTTCGGACCTTTTTCCAACTTTTTCTCAAATTGTCCCCCACTTTTGATGGTTCACTTCTGGGTGCCTTTTGGTCATTCCCGGTGTTCCTGCGGCTCGTGCAGCTCGCTGCGGGGCTTCTGGAACTCCATCCTGGGTAGGATTTTTAATCAATTTCGGACCTTTTTCCAACTTTTTCTCAAATTGTCCCCCACTTTTGATGGTTCACTTCTGGGTGCCTTTTGGTCATTCCCGGTGTTCCTGCGGCTCGCGCAGCTCGCTGCGGGGCTTCTGGAACTCCATCCTGGGTAGGATTTTTAATCAATTTCGGACCTTTTTCCAACTTTTTCTCAAATTGTCCCCCACTTTTGATGGTTCACTTCTGGGTGCCTTTTGGTCATTCCCGGTGTTCCTGCGGCTCGTGCAGCTCGCTGCGGGACTTCTGGAACTCCATCCTGGGTAGGATTTTTAAACAATTTCGGACCTTTTTCCAACTTTTTCCTCAAATTGTCCCCCACTTTCGCTGGTTCACTCCTGGGTATCTTTTGGTCATTCCCGGGGGTCCCGGAGCTCGCGCAGCTCGCTGCGGGGCTTCTGGAACTCCATCCTGGGTAGGATTTTTAAACAATTTCGGACCTTTTTCCAACTTTTTCTCAAATTGTCCCCCACTTTTGATGGTTCACTTCTGGGTGCCTTTTGGTCATTCCCGGTGTTCCTGCGGCTCGTGCAGCTCGCTGCGGGACTTCTGGAACTCCATCCTGGGTAGGATTTTTAAACAATTTCGGACCTTTTTCCAACTTTTTCTCAAATTGTCCCCCACTTTCGCTGGTTCACTTCTGGGTGCCTTTTGGTCATTCCCGGTGTTCCCGCGGCTCGTGCAGCTCGCTGCGGGACTTCTGGAACTCCATCCTGGGTAGGATTTTTAATCAATTTCGGACCTTTTTCCAACTTTTTCTCAAATTGTCCCCCACTTTTGATGGTTCACTTCTGGGTGCCTTTTGGTCATTCCCGGTGTTCCTGCGGCTCGTGCAGCTCGCTGCGGGACTTCTGGAACTCCATCCTGGGTAGGATTTTTAATCAATTTCGGACCTTTTTCCAACTTTTTCTCAAATTGTCCCCCACTTTTGATGGTTCACTTCTGGGTGCCTTTTGGTCATTCCCGGTGTTCCTGCGGCTCGTGCAGCTCGCTGCGGGGCTTCTGGAACTCCATCCTGGGTAGGATTTTTAATCAATTTCGGACCTTTTTCCAACTTTTTCTCAAATTGTCCCCCACTTTTGATGGTTCACTTCTGGGTGCCTTTTGGTCATTCCCGGTGTTCCTGCGGCTCGCGCAGCTCGCTGCGGGGCTTCTGGAACTCCATCCTGGGTAGGATTTTTAATCAATTTCGGACCTTTTTCCAACTTTTTCTCAAATTGTCCCCCACTTTTGATGGTTCACTTCTGGGTGCCTTTTGGTCATTCCCGGTGTTCCTGCGGCTCGTGCAGCTCGCTGCGGGACTCGTGGAACTCCATCCTGGGTAGGATTTTTAAACAATTTGGTACTTTTTCCTCCTTTTCCTCCATTTTTCCCCCACTTTCGCTGGTTCACTTCTGGGTGCCTTTTGGTCATTCCCGGTGTTCCTGCGGCTCGTGCAGCTCGCTGCGGGACTTGTGGAACTCCATCCTGGGTAGGATTTTTAAACAATTTGGTACTTTTTCCTCCTTTTCCTCCATTTTTCCCCCACTTTCGCTGGTTCACTTCTGGGTGCCTTTTGGTCATTCCCGGTGTTCCTGCGGCTCGTGCAGCTCGCTGCGGGACTTGTGGAACTCCATCCTGGGTAGGATTTTTAAACAATTTGGTACTTTTTCCTCCTTTTCCTCCATTTTTCCCCCACTTTCGCTGGTTCACTTCTGGGTGCCTTTTGGTCATTCCCGGTGTTCCTGCGGCTCGTGCAGCTCGCTGCGGGACTTGTGGAACTCCATCCTGGGTAGGATTTTTAAACAATTTGGTACTTTTTCCTCCTTTTCCTCCATTTTTCCCCCACTTTCGCTGGTTCACTTCTGGGTGCCTTTTGGTCATTCCCGGTGTTCCTGCGGCTCGTGCAGCTCGCTGCGGGACTTGTGGAACTCTACCCTGGGTGGGATCATATGATTTTCAACCCATTTTGGACCTTTTTCCCGACTTTCCCTCCATTTCCCTCCCACTTTCGATGGTCCACTCCTGGGTGTCTTTTGGTCATTCCCGGGACCCGGGAAGCCTCGGGCCTGCGGCGGGACTTGTGGATCTCCATGCTGGGCATGATTTTATGAGTTTTCTGGACTTTCTCTTCCCCGGGACCCGGGAGGCACGCGGCTCGACGTTATGCCCCCTAAAATCCCTCCCTTTGCTCGTAAGGCCAATTTTCCTCCGGATTTACTCTCTATAGACCCCAAGGAAAAAAATACCCGACCGGCGTCCATTTTTGACATCGGTCTCCAATCTAGGGCACGCGGGCCGAAAGCGGTACGCCGGTTCCGAAATCCGGCCCCCGCATTTTTTGGGTATTTTTTGAAAAAAATGGCATTTTTGGGACCGGGGGGACTTGCTGGACTCAGTCCCGGGTGCGGATTTTGAAAACTTTGAGGACTTTTGGATTTTCCCCCAGCTTTTCTCCCCCACTTGCAGTTTGACTTTGCGGGGTGCGTTACGGCTGTGCCGGGCGTCCCTGGACTCGGGTGGCCAGCTGCGGGGCTGGTGGGGGACTGATTTTTGAACACTTTGAGGACTTTTGGCTACTATGCCAGCTTTTCTCCCCCACTTGCAGTGTGACTTTGCGGGCCTTGTTACGGAGGTGCCGGGCTTCCCTGGACTCGGGTGGCCAGCTGCGGGACTCGTGGGACTGATTTTGGAACACTTTGAGGACATTCAACTTCTTTCCCAGCTTTTTTCCCCTCCACTTCCAGTTTGACTTTGCGGGGTGCGTTATGGACGTGCTGGGCATCCCGGAACTCGGGCGGCCGGCTGCGGGACATTTTGCCCTCCTCCAAACCCCAGCCCTCTTTGTTTATCATGCCTATTTTCTGCTGGACACACACCCTCTCTTTTGAGCTGCCTCTTTTTTTTAATTTGGATATGATTTATTGATGAATGGATTTGTTTTCCCCTTTTTAAATGATGGTTGATGTCTACCTTTTTAATACTTGCTTCTGGCTGCAGCCGAGACTTACAGTGTGATGCATCCAACCCCAACCCTGGTTTTTGTTTCCCTTAAAAACTTGGGGAAATGGACAGCTTTTGGGGGGGGCACTTCCAGCAAATGGAGGGACCTATTTGGAATTCCCCACCCGGGTGGAGATCCACGGCGAGCCGGCCTTCCTAAAGGGACAGCAACATGGACACTCTGCCATCATTGCAGCTTCTTTTTTTTTGGGGGGCACTCTGTCATATTTCCAGCTTTTTTTCGTGCTGACTTCCAGCAAATAGAGGGACCTGTTTTGAATTCCCTACCCGGGTGTAGATCCACGGCAAGCCGGCCTTCTTAAAGGGACAGGCACCCCCCTGTCCCTTGACACCTGCTTCCCTCCTCGGCGTCACCGAAATCCCACAAAATGACTCAAAATAGGGCCCCAAATGACATCACTCGGTCCGGTTCTTTGGGTCTCACTCGGGGGCTTCTTTGACTCTGGAAGGCATGGTGAACCAAAAGTAGACACTTGGAAAAAATCCCCACTTTACAAGTTGACACTTTGAAAAAAAATCCCGACTATATAAGTTGACACTTGGAAAAAATCCCCACTTTATAAGTTGACACTTGGAAAAAATCCCCACTTTATAAGTTGACACTTAGAAAAAATCCCCACTTTATAAGTTGACACTTAGAAAAAATCCCGACTTTATAAGTTGACACTTAGAAAAAATCCCCACTTTATTTTGGAAAGGTTGGTACACCAAAAGTGGACACTTAGAAAAAATCCCCACTTTATTTTGGAAAGGTTGGTACACCAAAAGTGGACACTTAGAAAAAATCCCGACTTTGACTTTCGCAGGTCTATTACACTAAAAGTTGACACTCTGTCATATTTCCAGCTTTTTTTTGTGCTGACTTCCAGCAGATAGAGGGACCTATTTTGAATTCCCTACCCTGGTGCAGAACCACGGCAAGCCGGCCTTCCTAAAGGCACAGGCACATGGACACTCTGCCATAAGTGCAGCTTTTTCTTCTAAGGGTGCAGCGGCGGCGGAAGTCCACCGGAGGGCTCCAAATCCCCGCTTTCCTTTTTAGGCTTAAAGTGGCTTTTCCCTCCTTAAAAACTTGGGGAAATGGACAGCTTTTTGGGGGGGCACTTCCAGCAAATAGAGGGACCTATTTGGAATTCCCCACCCGGGTGGAGATCCACGGCAAGCCGGCCTTCTTAAAGGGACAGGCACATGGACACTCTGCCATCATTGCAGCTTCTTCTTTTTTTTTTTCCCCTGTCATATTTCCAGCTTTTTTGTGCTGACTTCCAGCAAATAGAGGGACCTGTTTTGAATTCCCTACCCGGGTGTAGATCCACGGCAAGCCGGCCTTCTTAAAGGGACAGGCACCCCCCCTGTCCCTTGACACCTGCTTCCCTCCTCGGCGTCACCGAAATCCCACAAAATGACTGAAAATAGGACCCCAAATGACATCACTCGGTCCGGTTTTTTGGGTCTCACTCGGGGGCTTCTTTGACTCTGGAAGGCATGGTGAACCAAAAGTGGACACTTGGGAAAAAAATCCCCACTTTACAGGTTGACACTTGGAAAAAAATCCCCACTTTATAAGTTGACACTTAGAAAAAATCCCGACTATATAAGTTGACACTTAGAAAAAATCCCCACTTTATTTTGGAAGTGTTGGTACACCAAAAGTTGACACTTAGAAAAAATCCCGACTTTATTTTGGAAGGGTTGGTACACCAAAAGTTGACACTTAGAAAAAATCCCGACTTTATTTTGGAAGGGTTGGTACACCAAAAGTTGACACTTAGAAAAAATCCCGACTTTATTTTGGAAGGGTTGGTACACCAAAAGTTGACACTTAGAAAAAATCCCAACTTTTACACTTAGAAAAAATCCAGCTTTTTGTTGCTGACTTCCATCAAATAGAGGGACTTTTTCCATGTTTCTTAACCGGGTGTCGATCCAAGGCGGGTGGGCCTTCTGGAAGCGACACCCTCCTTGACACTTAGAAAAAATCCAGCTTTTTGTTGCTGACTTCCATCAAATAGAGGGACTTTTTCCATGTTTCTTAACCGGGTGTCGATCCAAGGCAGGTGGGCCTTCTGGAAGCGACACCCTCCTTGACACTTAGAAAAATTCCAGCTTTTTGTTGCTGACTTCCATTAACTAGAGGGACTTTTTTCATTTTTCTTAACCGGGTGGTGATCCAAGGCAGGTGGGCCTTCTGGAAGCGACACCCTCCTTGACACTTAGAAAAAATCCAGCTTTTTGTTGCTGACTTCCATCAAATAGAGGGACTTTTTTCATTTTTCTTAACCGGGTGTCGATCCAAGGCAGGTGGGCCTTCTGGAAGCGACACCCTCCTTGACACTTAGAAAAATTCCAGCTTTTTGTTGCTGACTTCCATTAACTAGAGGGACTTTTTTCATTTTTCTTAACCGGGTGGTGATCCAAGGCAGGTGGGCCTTCTGGAAGCGACACCCTCCTTGACACTTAGAAAAAATCCAGCTTTTTGTTGCTGACTTCCATCAAATAGAGGGACTTTTTTCATTTTTCTTAACCGGGTGTCGATCCAAGGCAGGTGGGCCTTCTGGAAGCGACACCCTCCTTGACACTTAGAAAAAATCCAGCTTTTTGTTGCTGACTTCCATTAACTAGAGGGACTTTTTTCATTTTTCTTAACCGGGTGGTGATCCAAGGCAGGTGGGCCTTCTGGAAGCGACACCCTCCTTGACACTTAGAAAAAATCCAGCTTTTTGTTGCTGACTTCCATCAAATAGAGGGACTTTTTTCATTTTTCTTAACCGGGTGTCGATCCAAGGCAGGTGGGCCTTCTGGAAGCGACACCCTCCTTGACACTTAGAAAAAATCCAGCTTTTTGTTGCTGACTTCCATTAACTAGAGGGACTTTTTTCATTTTTCTTAACCGGGTGGTGATCCAAGGCAGGTGGGCCTTCTGGAAGCGACACCCTCCTTGACACTTAGAAAAATTCCAGCTTTTTGTTGCTGACTTCCATTAACTAGAGGGACTTTTTTCATTTTTCTTAACCGGGTGGTGATCCAAGGCAGGTGGGCCTTCTGGAAGCGACACCCTCCTTGACACTTAGAAAAAATCCAGCTTTTTGTTGCTGACTTCCATCAAATAGAGGGACTTTTTTCATTTTTCTTAACCGGGTGTCGATCCAAGAATGGTGGGCCTTCTGGAAGTGACACCCTCCTTGACACTTAGAAAAATTCCAGCTTTTTGTTGCTGACTTCCATCAAATAGAGGGACCTATTTGGAATTCCCCACCCGGGTGGAGATCCACGGCAAGCCGGCTTTCCTAAAGGGACAGGCACATGGACACTATTCGCAGCTTCTTTTTTTTTTTTTGGCACTGACTTCCAGCTAAGGGTGCAGCGGCGGCGGAAGTCCACCGGAGGGCTCCAAATCCCCGCTTTCCTTTTCAGGCTTAAAGTTGCCTTTCCCTCTTTAGAGCCTTGGGCAAATGTACAGCTATATTTTGTGCTGACTTCCAGCAAATAGAGGGACCTATTTTGAATTCCCTACCCGGGTGTAGATCCACGGCAAGCCGGCCTTCTTAAATGGACAGGCACCCCCCTCCCGGAACACCTGCTTCGCTCCTCGGCGTCACCGAAATCCCACAAAATGACTCAAAATAGGGCCCCAAATGACATCACTCGGCCCGGTTGTTTAGGTCTCACTCTGGGGCTTCTATGACCCTGGAGGGCATGGTACAGCAAAAGTGGACACTTAGAAAAAATCCCGACTTTTAAAAGTTGACACTTAGAAAAAATCCCGACTTTATTTTGGAAGGGTTGGTACGCGAAAAGTTGACACTTAGAAAAAATCCCGACTTTGTTTTGGAAGTGTTGGTACTCCAAAAGTTGACACTTAGAAAAAATCCCGACTTTGTTTTGGAAGGGTTGGTACTCCAAAAGTTGACACTTAGAAAAAATCCCGACTTTGTTTTGGAAGGGTTGGTACTCCAAAAGTTGACACTTAGAAAAAATCCCGACTTTGTTTTGGAAGGGTTGGTACTCCAAAAGTTGACACTTAGAAAAAATCCCGACTTTGACACTTAGAAAAATTCCAGCTTTTTTTCCCTCTGACTTCCATTAAATAGAGGGACTTTTTTCATGTTTCTTAGCCGGGTGTCGATCCAAGGCGGGCGGGCCTTCTGGAAGCGACACCCTCCTTGACACTTTGTCATATTTTCAGCTTTTTTGTGCTGACTTCCATTCAATAGAGGGACTTTTTTCATGTTTCTTAACCGGAATGTGATCCAAGGCGGGTGGGCCTTCTGGAATGGACACCCGCCTGGACACTTAGGGTTAGGGTTAGGGTTAGGGTTGGGATTAGGGTTAGGGTTAGCGGGGCGTTCTTGAAGGGACTCCCTCCGGAACACCTTGTCATATTTCCAGCTTTTTTCCTCTGACTTCCATCAAATAGAGGGACTACTTTTGACTTATCGACCCGGCTGGTGATCCAAGGCCGGGGGGCCTCCTGGAAGGGACCCCCGCCTGGACACCTAGGGTTAGGGTTAGGGT
>NW_026907064.1:77500-87500 GCF_033978795.1 Nerophis ophidion | reverse complement strand
AGGTTAGAGGGGAAAAGGGAAAGGGAGGTGTCCGGGGGCGGTCGTCACAAGTGACCTGGGCGGCGTCGGGCCCAGGATTTTATCCGTGCGGTAAATGGCGGAAACGTGTCCGTCATAGCGCCCCCTAGTCGGGCACGCAGTAGGACCGAGCCCCTGTCGCTCCGGCCCTGGGAAAGCCCCGAGAGGCTGGGTCAAATCGGGTCTTTCAATTTTTATGTTTGTCCATCCAGGGTGTCCGTGTCCCCTGATGTGTCCGTGATAGCGCCCCCTAGGCGGGCACGCCGTAGGACCGAGCCCCTGTCGCTCCGGCCCTGGGAAAGCCCCGAGAGGCTGGGTCGAATAAGGTCTTTCAATTTTTTATGTTTGTCCACCCAGGGTGTCCGTGTCCCCTGGTGTGTCCGTCATAGCGCCCCCTAGGCGGGCACGCCGTAGGACCGAGCCCCTGTCGCTCCGGCCCTGGGAAAAGCCCCGAGAGGCTGGGTCGAATCAGGTCTTTCCATTTTTTATGTTTGTCCACCCAGGGTGTCCGTGTCCCCTGGTGTGTCCGTCATAGCGCCCCCTAGGCGGGCACGCCGTAGGACCGAGCCCCTGTCGCTCCGGCCCTGGGAAAAGCCCCGAGAGGCTGGGTCGAATCAGGTCTTTCAATTTTTTATGTTTGTCCACCCAGGGTGTCCGTGTCCCCTGGTGTGTCCGTCATAGCGCCCCCTAGGCGGGCACGCCGTAGGGCCGAGCCCCTGTCGCTCCGGCCCTGGGAAAAGCCCCGAGAGGCTGGGTCGAATCAGGTCTTTCAATTTTTATGTTTGTCCATCCATGGTTTAAATGTCCCGAAATGTGTCCGGGATAGCGCCCCCTGGCCGGGCGCGCACTCAGGACCGAGCCCCTGTCGCTCGAGTCCTGGAAGTCCTTAAGAAAGAGGCTGGTCTGAAATCAGGTCGAAAAAATTTTTATGTTTGTCCATCCATGGTTTAAATGTCCCGAAATGTGTCCGGGATAGCGCCCCCTGGCCGGGCGCGCACTCAGGACCGAGCCCCTGTCGCTCGAGTCCTGGAAGTCCTTAAGAAAGAGGCTGGTCTGAAATCAGGTCGAAAAAATTTTTATGTTTGTTCTTCCAGGGTGTCCATGTCCCTAAATGTGTCCGAGATAGCGCCCCCTAGGCGGCCACGCATGTCCGCGTGAGCCCCTGTCCTCAGAGCCTGGAAGAACCATTCGAAAAAAGAACCATCGAAAAGAGGGGGAAAATCCAACTTTTGAGTCCCAAAATAGCTCACTTTGACTCGGACACATTTCCTGCCAATTCGGCCTGTCTAAGCCTGGCGCACCTACTAACGTGATGGGGGTGTTTTGGTAGACCTGGTAAAAACAGGGAAAATCGAAAGAGGCTTAAAGTAGGCTAGAACTCAAGCCTCTCTCGTTGTTGGACTTAGAAAAAATCCGGCTCGAAAAATAAATCCCATTGAAATGCATTGGGCTTGGCGCTGGGATTTTTTTCTAAGTATGTGAACGAAAGAGGCTAAGGAGGCTGGAAGTTAGGCCTCTCTCGTTGTTGGACTTAGAAAAAATCCACTTTTTTTGCACGGGATTTTTTCTAAGTGTCACATGGAAGAGGCTAAACAGGCTGGAGGCCAGGCCTCTCTCGTTGTTGGACTTAGAAAAAATCCCAAAAGTGGACACTCTGACAAAATCACGCATGTTGACACTTAGGCAAAAAATCCAACTTTTGCTCCACGGAAGAAAGAGGCTAAGGAGGCTGGAACTTAGGCCTCTCTCGTTGTTGGACTTAGAAAAAATCCACTTTTTTTGCACGGGATTTTTTCTAAGTGTCTCATGGAAGAGGCTAGACAGGCTGGAGGCCAGGCCTCTCTCGTTGTTGGACTTAGAAAAAATCCCAAAAGTGGACACTCTGACAAAATCACGCATGTTGACACTTTGGCAAAAAATCCAACTTTTTTGGACTTGGCCCGGCTTTTCTTCCATTTGTCCCCCACTTGGGCTGGTTCACTCCTGGGTATCTTTTGGTCATTCCCGGGGGCCCCGGAGCTCGCGCAGCTCGCTGCGGGACTTCTGGAACTCCATCCTGGGTAGGATTTTTAAACAATTTCGGACCTTTTTCCAACTTTTTCCTCAAATTGTCCCCCACTTTCGCTGGTTCACTCCTGGGTATCTTTTGGTCATTCCCGGGGGTCCCGGAGCTCGCGCAGCTCGCTGCGGGGCTTCTGGAACTCCATCCTGGGTAGGATTTTTAAACAATTTCGGACCTTTTTCCAACTTTTTCTCAAATTGTCCCCCACTTTTGATGGTTCACTTCTGGGTGCCTTTTGGTCATTCCCGGTGTTCCTGCGGCTCGCGCAGCTCGCTGCGGGGCTTCTGGAACTCCATCCTGGGTAGGATTTTTAATCAATTTCGGACCTTTTTCCAACTTTTTCTCAAATTGTCCCCCACTTTCGCTGGTTCACTTCTGGGTGCCTTTTGGTCATTCCCGGTGTTCCTGCGGCTCGTGCAGCTCGCTGCGGGACTTCTGGAACTCCATCCTGGGTAGGATTTTTAAACAATTTCGGACCTTTTTCCAACTTTTTCCTCAAATTGTCCCCCACTTTCGCTGGTTCACTCCTGGGTATCTTTTGGTCATTCCCGGGGGTCCCGGAGCTCGCGCAGCTCGCTGCGGGGCTTCTGGAACTCCATCCTGGGTAGGATTTTTAAACAATTTCGGACCTTTTTCCAACTTTTTCTCAAATTGTCCCCCACTTTTGATGGTTCACTTCTGGGTGCCTTTTGGTCATTCCCGGTGTTCCTGCGGCTCGTGCAGCTCGCTGCGGGACTTCTGGAACTCCATCCTGGGTAGGATTTTTAAACAATTTCGGACCTTTTTCCAACTTTTTCTCAAATTGTCCCCCACTTTCGCTGGTTCACTTCTGGGTGCCTTTTGGTCATTCCCGGTGTTCCCGCGGCTCGTGCAGCTCGCTGCGGGACTTCTGGAACTCCATCCTGGGTAGGATTTTTAATCAATTTCGGACCTTTTTCCAACTTTTTCTCAAATTGTCCCCCACTTTTGATGGTTCACTTCTGGGTGCCTTTTGGTCATTCCCGGTGTTCCTGCGGCTCGTGCAGCTCGCTGCGGGACTTCTGGAACTCCATCCTGGGTAGGATTTTTAATCAATTTCGGACCTTTTTCCAACTTTTTCTCAAATTGTCCCCCACTTTTGATGGTTCACTTCTGGGTGCCTTTTGGTCATTCCCGGTGTTCCTGCGGCTCGTGCAGCTCGCTGCGGGGCTTCTGGAACTCCATCCTGGGTAGGATTTTTAATCAATTTCGGACCTTTTTCCAACTTTTTCTCAAATTGTCCCCCACTTTTGATGGTTCACTTCTGGGTGCCTTTTGGTCATTCCCGGTGTTCCTGCGGCTCGCGCAGCTCGCTGCGGGGCTTCTGGAACTCCATCCTGGGTAGGATTTTTAATCAATTTCGGACCTTTTTCCAACTTTTTCTCAAATTGTCCCCCACTTTTGATGGTTCACTTCTGGGTGCCTTTTGGTCATTCCCGGTGTTCCTGCGGCTCGTGCAGCTCGCTGCGGGACTCGTGGAACTCCATCCTGGGTAGGATTTTTAAACAATTTGGTACTTTTTCCTCCTTTTCCTCCATTTTTCCCCCACTTTCGCTGGTTCACTTCTGGGTGCCTTTTGGTCATTCCCGGTGTTCCTGCGGCTCGTGCAGCTCGCTGCGGGACTTGTGGAACTCCATCCTGGGTAGGATTTTTAAACAATTTGGTACTTTTTCCTCCTTTTCCTCCATTTTTCCCCCACTTTCGCTGGTTCACTTCTGGGTGCCTTTTGGTCATTCCCGGTGTTCCTGCGGCTCGTGCAGCTCGCTGCGGGACTTGTGGAACTCCATCCTGGGTAGGATTTTTAAACAATTTGGTACTTTTTCCTCCTTTTCCTCCATTTTTCCCCCACTTTCGCTGGTTCACTTCTGGGTGCCTTTTGGTCATTCCCGGTGTTCCTGCGGCTCGTGCAGCTCGCTGCGGGACTTGTGGAACTCCATCCTGGGTAGGATTTTTAAACAATTTGGTACTTTTTCCTCCTTTTCCTCCATTTTTCCCCCACTTTCGCTGGTTCACTTCTGGGTGCCTTTTGGTCATTCCCGGTGTTCCTGCGGCTCGTGCAGCTCGCTGCGGGACTTGTGGAACTCTACCCTGGGTGGGATCATATGATTTTCAACCCATTTTGGACCTTTTTCCCGACTTTCCCTCCATTTCCCTCCCACTTTCGATGGTCCACTCCTGGGTGTCTTTTGGTCATTCCCGGGACCCGGGAAGCCTCGGGCCTGCGGCGGGACTTGTGGATCTCCATGCTGGGCATGATTTTATGAGTTTTCTGGACTTTCTCTTCCCCGGGACCCGGGAGGCACGCGGCTCGACGTTATGCCCCCTAAAATCCCTCCCTTTGCTCGTAAGGCCAATTTTCCTCCGGATTTACTCTCTATAGACCCCAAGGAAAAAAATACCCGACCGGCGTCCATTTTTGACATCGGTCTCCAATCTAGGGCACGCGGGCCGAAAGCGGTACGCCGGTTCCGAAATCCGGCCCCCGCATTTTTTGGGTATTTTTTGAAAAAAATGGCATTTTTGGGACCGGGGGGACTTGCTGGACTCAGTCCCGGGTGCGGATTTTGAAAACTTTGAGGACTTTTGGATTTTCCCCCAGCTTTTCTCCCCCACTTGCAGTTTGACTTTGCGGGGTGCGTTACGGCTGTGCCGGGCGTCCCTGGACTCGGGTGGCCAGCTGCGGGGCTGGTGGGGGACTGATTTTTGAACACTTTGAGGACTTTTGGCTACTATGCCAGCTTTTCTCCCCCACTTGCAGTGTGACTTTGCGGGCCTTGTTACGGAGGTGCCGGGCTTCCCTGGACTCGGGTGGCCAGCTGCGGGACTCGTGGGACTGATTTTGGAACACTTTGAGGACATTCAACTTCTTTCCCAGCTTTTTTCCCCTCCACTTCCAGTTTGACTTTGCGGGGTGCGTTATGGACGTGCTGGGCATCCCGGAACTCGGGCGGCCGGCTGCGGGACATTTTGCCCTCCTCCAAACCCCAGCCCTCTTTGTTTATCATGCCTATTTTCTGCTGGACACACACCCTCTCTTTTGAGCTGCCTCTTTTTTTTAATTTGGATATGATTTATTGATGAATGGATTTGTTTTCCCCTTTTTAAATGATGGTTGATGTCTACCTTTTTAATACTTGCTTCTGGCTGCAGCCGAGACTTACAGTGTGATGCATCCAACCCCAACCCTGGTTTTTGTTTCCCTTAAAAACTTGGGGAAATGGACAGCTTTTGGGGGGGGCACTTCCAGCAAATGGAGGGACCTATTTGGAATTCCCCACCCGGGTGGAGATCCACGGCGAGCCGGCCTTCCTAAAGGGACAGCAACATGGACACTCTGCCATCATTGCAGCTTCTTTTTTTTTGGGGGGCACTCTGTCATATTTCCAGCTTTTTTTCGTGCTGACTTCCAGCAAATAGAGGGACCTGTTTTGAATTCCCTACCCGGGTGTAGATCCACGGCAAGCCGGCCTTCTTAAAGGGACAGGCACCCCCCTGTCCCTTGACACCTGCTTCCCTCCTCGGCGTCACCGAAATCCCACAAAATGACTCAAAATAGGGCCCCAAATGACATCACTCGGTCCGGTTCTTTGGGTCTCACTCGGGGGCTTCTTTGACTCTGGAAGGCATGGTGAACCAAAAGTAGACACTTGGAAAAAATCCCCACTTTACAAGTTGACACTTTGAAAAAAAATCCCGACTATATAAGTTGACACTTGGAAAAAATCCCCACTTTATAAGTTGACACTTGGAAAAAATCCCCACTTTATAAGTTGACACTTAGAAAAAATCCCCACTTTATAAGTTGACACTTAGAAAAAATCCCGACTTTATAAGTTGACACTTAGAAAAAATCCCCACTTTATTTTGGAAAGGTTGGTACACCAAAAGTGGACACTTAGAAAAAATCCCCACTTTATTTTGGAAAGGTTGGTACACCAAAAGTGGACACTTAGAAAAAATCCCGACTTTGACTTTCGCAGGTCTATTACACTAAAAGTTGACACTCTGTCATATTTCCAGCTTTTTTTTGTGCTGACTTCCAGCAGATAGAGGGACCTATTTTGAATTCCCTACCCTGGTGCAGAACCACGGCAAGCCGGCCTTCCTAAAGGCACAGGCACATGGACACTCTGCCATAAGTGCAGCTTTTTCTTCTAAGGGTGCAGCGGCGGCGGAAGTCCACCGGAGGGCTCCAAATCCCCGCTTTCCTTTTTAGGCTTAAAGTGGCTTTTCCCTCCTTAAAAACTTGGGGAAATGGACAGCTTTTTGGGGGGGCACTTCCAGCAAATAGAGGGACCTATTTGGAATTCCCCACCCGGGTGGAGATCCACGGCAAGCCGGCCTTCTTAAAGGGACAGGCACATGGACACTCTGCCATCATTGCAGCTTCTTCTTTTTTTTTTTCCCCTGTCATATTTCCAGCTTTTTTGTGCTGACTTCCAGCAAATAGAGGGACCTGTTTTGAATTCCCTACCCGGGTGTAGATCCACGGCAAGCCGGCCTTCTTAAAGGGACAGGCACCCCCCCTGTCCCTTGACACCTGCTTCCCTCCTCGGCGTCACCGAAATCCCACAAAATGACTGAAAATAGGACCCCAAATGACATCACTCGGTCCGGTTTTTTGGGTCTCACTCGGGGGCTTCTTTGACTCTGGAAGGCATGGTGAACCAAAAGTGGACACTTGGGAAAAAAATCCCCACTTTACAGGTTGACACTTGGAAAAAAATCCCCACTTTATAAGTTGACACTTAGAAAAAATCCCGACTATATAAGTTGACACTTAGAAAAAATCCCCACTTTATTTTGGAAGTGTTGGTACACCAAAAGTTGACACTTAGAAAAAATCCCGACTTTATTTTGGAAGGGTTGGTACACCAAAAGTTGACACTTAGAAAAAATCCCGACTTTATTTTGGAAGGGTTGGTACACCAAAAGTTGACACTTAGAAAAAATCCCGACTTTATTTTGGAAGGGTTGGTACACCAAAAGTTGACACTTAGAAAAAATCCCAACTTTTACACTTAGAAAAAATCCAGCTTTTTGTTGCTGACTTCCATCAAATAGAGGGACTTTTTCCATGTTTCTTAACCGGGTGTCGATCCAAGGCGGGTGGGCCTTCTGGAAGCGACACCCTCCTTGACACTTAGAAAAAATCCAGCTTTTTGTTGCTGACTTCCATCAAATAGAGGGACTTTTTCCATGTTTCTTAACCGGGTGTCGATCCAAGGCAGGTGGGCCTTCTGGAAGCGACACCCTCCTTGACACTTAGAAAAATTCCAGCTTTTTGTTGCTGACTTCCATTAACTAGAGGGACTTTTTTCATTTTTCTTAACCGGGTGGTGATCCAAGGCAGGTGGGCCTTCTGGAAGCGACACCCTCCTTGACACTTAGAAAAAATCCAGCTTTTTGTTGCTGACTTCCATCAAATAGAGGGACTTTTTTCATTTTTCTTAACCGGGTGTCGATCCAAGGCAGGTGGGCCTTCTGGAAGCGACACCCTCCTTGACACTTAGAAAAATTCCAGCTTTTTGTTGCTGACTTCCATTAACTAGAGGGACTTTTTTCATTTTTCTTAACCGGGTGGTGATCCAAGGCAGGTGGGCCTTCTGGAAGCGACACCCTCCTTGACACTTAGAAAAAATCCAGCTTTTTGTTGCTGACTTCCATCAAATAGAGGGACTTTTTTCATTTTTCTTAACCGGGTGTCGATCCAAGGCAGGTGGGCCTTCTGGAAGCGACACCCTCCTTGACACTTAGAAAAAATCCAGCTTTTTGTTGCTGACTTCCATTAACTAGAGGGACTTTTTTCATTTTTCTTAACCGGGTGGTGATCCAAGGCAGGTGGGCCTTCTGGAAGCGACACCCTCCTTGACACTTAGAAAAAATCCAGCTTTTTGTTGCTGACTTCCATCAAATAGAGGGACTTTTTTCATTTTTCTTAACCGGGTGTCGATCCAAGGCAGGTGGGCCTTCTGGAAGCGACACCCTCCTTGACACTTAGAAAAAATCCAGCTTTTTGTTGCTGACTTCCATTAACTAGAGGGACTTTTTTCATTTTTCTTAACCGGGTGGTGATCCAAGGCAGGTGGGCCTTCTGGAAGCGACACCCTCCTTGACACTTAGAAAAATTCCAGCTTTTTGTTGCTGACTTCCATTAACTAGAGGGACTTTTTTCATTTTTCTTAACCGGGTGGTGATCCAAGGCAGGTGGGCCTTCTGGAAGCGACACCCTCCTTGACACTTAGAAAAAATCCAGCTTTTTGTTGCTGACTTCCATCAAATAGAGGGACTTTTTTCATTTTTCTTAACCGGGTGTCGATCCAAGAATGGTGGGCCTTCTGGAAGTGACACCCTCCTTGACACTTAGAAAAATTCCAGCTTTTTGTTGCTGACTTCCATCAAATAGAGGGACCTATTTGGAATTCCCCACCCGGGTGGAGATCCACGGCAAGCCGGCTTTCCTAAAGGGACAGGCACATGGACACTATTCGCAGCTTCTTTTTTTTTTTTTGGCACTGACTTCCAGCTAAGGGTGCAGCGGCGGCGGAAGTCCACCGGAGGGCTCCAAATCCCCGCTTTCCTTTTCAGGCTTAAAGTTGCCTTTCCCTCTTTAGAGCCTTGGGCAAATGTACAGCTATATTTTGTGCTGACTTCCAGCAAATAGAGGGACCTATTTTGAATTCCCTACCCGGGTGTAGATCCACGGCAAGCCGGCCTTCTTAAATGGACAGGCACCCCCCTCCCGGAACACCTGCTTCGCTCCTCGGCGTCACCGAAATCCCACAAAATGACTCAAAATAGGGCCCCAAATGACATCACTCGGCCCGGTTGTTTAGGTCTCACTCTGGGGCTTCTATGACCCTGGAGGGCATGGTACAGCAAAAGTGGACACTTAGAAAAAATCCCGACTTTTAAAAGTTGACACTTAGAAAAAATCCCGACTTTGTTTTGGAAGGGTTGGTACTCCAAAAGTTGACACTTAGAAAAAATCCCGACTTTGACACTTAGAAAAATTCCAGCTTTTTTTCCCTCTGACTTCCATTAAATAGAGGGACTTTTTTCATGTTTCTTAGCCGGGTGTCGATCCAAGGCGGGCGGGCCTTCTGGAAGCGACACCCTCCTTGACACTTTGTCATATTTTCAGCTTTTTTGTGCTGACTTCCATTCAATAGAGGGACTTTTTTCATGTTTCTTAACCGGAATGTGATCCAAGGCGGGTGGGCCTTCTGGAATGGACACCCGCCTGGACACTTAGGGTTAGGGTTAGGGTTAGGGTTGGGATTAGGGTTAGGGTTAGCGGGGCGTTCTTGAAGGGACTCCCTCCGGAACACCTTGTCATATTTCCAGCTTTTTTCCTCTGACTTCCATCAAATAGAGGGACTACTTTTGACTTATCGACCCGGCTGGTGATCCAAGGCCGGGGGGCCTCCTGGAAGGGACCCCCGCCTGGACACCTAGGGTTAGGGTTAGGGTTAGGGTTGGGATTAGGGTTAGGGTTAGGGTTAGGGTTAGCCAGCTTTTTGTTGCTGACGGCGGGTGGGCCTTCTGGAAGCGACACCCTCCTAGATACTCTGTCATATTTGCAGCTTTTTGTTGCTGACTTCCATTAAATAGAGGGACTTTTTTCATTTTTCTTAACCGAGTGGTGATCCAAGGCGGGTGGGCCTTCTGGAAGCGACACCCTCCTTGACACTTAGAAAAATTCCAGCTTTTTGTTGCTGACTTCCATTAACTAGAGGGACTTTTTTCATTTTTCTTAACCGGGTGGTGATCCAAGGCGGGTGGGCCTTCTGGAAGCGACACCCTCCTTGACACTTAGAAAAAATCCAGCTTTTTGTTGCTGACTTCCATTAAATAGAGGGACTTTTTTCATTTTTCTTAACCGGGTGGTGATCCAAGGCG
>NW_026907064.1:57500-67500 GCF_033978795.1 Nerophis ophidion | reverse complement strand
TAGGACCGAGCCCCTGTCGCTCCGGCCCTGGGAAAAGCCCCGAGAGGCTGGGTCGAATCAGGTCTTTCCATTTTTTATGTTTGTCCACCCAGGGTGTCCGTGTCCCCTGGTGTGTCCGTCATAGCGCCCCCTAGGCGGGCACGCCGTAGGACCGAGCCCCTGTCGCTCCGGCCCTGGGAAAAGCCCCGAGAGGCTGGGTCGAATCAGGTCTTTCAATTTTTTATGTTTGTCCACCCAGGGTGTCCGTGTCCCCTGGTGTGTCCGTCATAGCGCCCCCTAGGCGGGCACGCCGTAGGGCCGAGCCCCTGTCGCTCCGGCCCTGGGAAAAGCCCCGAGAGGCTGGGTCGAATCAGGTCTTTCAATTTTTATGTTTGTCCATCCATGGTTTAAATGTCCCGAAATGTGTCCGGGATAGCGCCCCCTGGCCGGGCGCGCACTCAGGACCGAGCCCCTGTCGCTCGAGTCCTGGAAGTCCTTAAGAAAGAGGCTGGTCTGAAATCAGGTCGAAAAAATTTTTATGTTTGTCCATCCATGGTTTAAATGTCCCGAAATGTGTCCGGGATAGCGCCCCCTGGCCGGGCGCGCACTCAGGACCGAGCCCCTGTCGCTCGAGTCCTGGAAGTCCTTAAGAAAGAGGCTGGTCTGAAATCAGGTCGAAAAAATTTTTATGTTTGTTCTTCCAGGGTGTCCATGTCCCTAAATGTGTCCGAGATAGCGCCCCCTAGGCGGCCACGCATGTCCGCGTGAGCCCCTGTCCTCAGAGCCTGGAAGAACCATTCGAAAAAAGAACCATCGAAAAGAGGGGGAAAATCCAACTTTTGAGTCCCAAAATAGCTCACTTTGACTCGGACACATTTCCTGCCAATTCGGCCTGTCTAAGCCTGGCGCACCTACTAACGTGATGGGGGTGTTTTGGTAGACCTGGTAAAAACAGGGAAAATCGAAAGAGGCTTAAAGTAGGCTAGAACTCAAGCCTCTCTCGTTGTTGGACTTAGAAAAAATCCGGCTCGAAAAATAAATCCCATTGAAATGCATTGGGCTTGGCGCTGGGATTTTTTTCTAAGTATGTGAACGAAAGAGGCTAAGGAGGCTGGAAGTTAGGCCTCTCTCGTTGTTGGACTTAGAAAAAATCCACTTTTTTTGCACGGGATTTTTTCTAAGTGTCACATGGAAGAGGCTAAACAGGCTGGAGGCCAGGCCTCTCTCGTTGTTGGACTTAGAAAAAATCCCAAAAGTGGACACTCTGACAAAATCACGCATGTTGACACTTAGGCAAAAAATCCAACTTTTGCTCCACGGAAGAAAGAGGCTAAGGAGGCTGGAACTTAGGCCTCTCTCGTTGTTGGACTTAGAAAAAATCCACTTTTTTTGCACGGGATTTTTTCTAAGTGTCTCATGGAAGAGGCTAGACAGGCTGGAGGCCAGGCCTCTCTCGTTGTTGGACTTAGAAAAAATCCCAAAAGTGGACACTCTGACAAAATCACGCATGTTGACACTTTGGCAAAAAATCCAACTTTTTTGGACTTGGCCCGGCTTTTCTTCCATTTGTCCCCCACTTGGGCTGGTTCACTCCTGGGTATCTTTTGGTCATTCCCGGGGGCCCCGGAGCTCGCGCAGCTCGCTGCGGGACTTCTGGAACTCCATCCTGGGTAGGATTTTTAAACAATTTCGGACCTTTTTCCAACTTTTTCCTCAAATTGTCCCCCACTTTCGCTGGTTCACTCCTGGGTATCTTTTGGTCATTCCCGGGGGTCCCGGAGCTCGCGCAGCTCGCTGCGGGGCTTCTGGAACTCCATCCTGGGTAGGATTTTTAAACAATTTCGGACCTTTTTCCAACTTTTTCTCAAATTGTCCCCCACTTTTGATGGTTCACTTCTGGGTGCCTTTTGGTCATTCCCGGTGTTCCTGCGGCTCGCGCAGCTCGCTGCGGGGCTTCTGGAACTCCATCCTGGGTAGGATTTTTAATCAATTTCGGACCTTTTTCCAACTTTTTCTCAAATTGTCCCCCACTTTCGCTGGTTCACTTCTGGGTGCCTTTTGGTCATTCCCGGTGTTCCTGCGGCTCGTGCAGCTCGCTGCGGGACTTCTGGAACTCCATCCTGGGTAGGATTTTTAAACAATTTCGGACCTTTTTCCAACTTTTTCCTCAAATTGTCCCCCACTTTCGCTGGTTCACTCCTGGGTATCTTTTGGTCATTCCCGGGGGTCCCGGAGCTCGCGCAGCTCGCTGCGGGGCTTCTGGAACTCCATCCTGGGTAGGATTTTTAAACAATTTCGGACCTTTTTCCAACTTTTTCTCAAATTGTCCCCCACTTTTGATGGTTCACTTCTGGGTGCCTTTTGGTCATTCCCGGTGTTCCTGCGGCTCGTGCAGCTCGCTGCGGGACTTCTGGAACTCCATCCTGGGTAGGATTTTTAAACAATTTCGGACCTTTTTCCAACTTTTTCTCAAATTGTCCCCCACTTTCGCTGGTTCACTTCTGGGTGCCTTTTGGTCATTCCCGGTGTTCCCGCGGCTCGTGCAGCTCGCTGCGGGACTTCTGGAACTCCATCCTGGGTAGGATTTTTAATCAATTTCGGACCTTTTTCCAACTTTTTCTCAAATTGTCCCCCACTTTTGATGGTTCACTTCTGGGTGCCTTTTGGTCATTCCCGGTGTTCCTGCGGCTCGTGCAGCTCGCTGCGGGACTTCTGGAACTCCATCCTGGGTAGGATTTTTAATCAATTTCGGACCTTTTTCCAACTTTTTCTCAAATTGTCCCCCACTTTTGATGGTTCACTTCTGGGTGCCTTTTGGTCATTCCCGGTGTTCCTGCGGCTCGTGCAGCTCGCTGCGGGGCTTCTGGAACTCCATCCTGGGTAGGATTTTTAATCAATTTCGGACCTTTTTCCAACTTTTTCTCAAATTGTCCCCCACTTTTGATGGTTCACTTCTGGGTGCCTTTTGGTCATTCCCGGTGTTCCTGCGGCTCGCGCAGCTCGCTGCGGGGCTTCTGGAACTCCATCCTGGGTAGGATTTTTAATCAATTTCGGACCTTTTTCCAACTTTTTCTCAAATTGTCCCCCACTTTTGATGGTTCACTTCTGGGTGCCTTTTGGTCATTCCCGGTGTTCCTGCGGCTCGTGCAGCTCGCTGCGGGACTCGTGGAACTCCATCCTGGGTAGGATTTTTAAACAATTTGGTACTTTTTCCTCCTTTTCCTCCATTTTTCCCCCACTTTCGCTGGTTCACTTCTGGGTGCCTTTTGGTCATTCCCGGTGTTCCTGCGGCTCGTGCAGCTCGCTGCGGGACTTGTGGAACTCCATCCTGGGTAGGATTTTTAAACAATTTGGTACTTTTTCCTCCTTTTCCTCCATTTTTCCCCCACTTTCGCTGGTTCACTTCTGGGTGCCTTTTGGTCATTCCCGGTGTTCCTGCGGCTCGTGCAGCTCGCTGCGGGACTTGTGGAACTCCATCCTGGGTAGGATTTTTAAACAATTTGGTACTTTTTCCTCCTTTTCCTCCATTTTTCCCCCACTTTCGCTGGTTCACTTCTGGGTGCCTTTTGGTCATTCCCGGTGTTCCTGCGGCTCGTGCAGCTCGCTGCGGGACTTGTGGAACTCCATCCTGGGTAGGATTTTTAAACAATTTGGTACTTTTTCCTCCTTTTCCTCCATTTTTCCCCCACTTTCGCTGGTTCACTTCTGGGTGCCTTTTGGTCATTCCCGGTGTTCCTGCGGCTCGTGCAGCTCGCTGCGGGACTTGTGGAACTCTACCCTGGGTGGGATCATATGATTTTCAACCCATTTTGGACCTTTTTCCCGACTTTCCCTCCATTTCCCTCCCACTTTCGATGGTCCACTCCTGGGTGTCTTTTGGTCATTCCCGGGACCCGGGAAGCCTCGGGCCTGCGGCGGGACTTGTGGATCTCCATGCTGGGCATGATTTTATGAGTTTTCTGGACTTTCTCTTCCCCGGGACCCGGGAGGCACGCGGCTCGACGTTATGCCCCCTAAAATCCCTCCCTTTGCTCGTAAGGCCAATTTTCCTCCGGATTTACTCTCTATAGACCCCAAGGAAAAAAATACCCGACCGGCGTCCATTTTTGACATCGGTCTCCAATCTAGGGCACGCGGGCCGAAAGCGGTACGCCGGTTCCGAAATCCGGCCCCCGCATTTTTTGGGTATTTTTTGAAAAAAATGGCATTTTTGGGACCGGGGGGACTTGCTGGACTCAGTCCCGGGTGCGGATTTTGAAAACTTTGAGGACTTTTGGATTTTCCCCCAGCTTTTCTCCCCCACTTGCAGTTTGACTTTGCGGGGTGCGTTACGGCTGTGCCGGGCGTCCCTGGACTCGGGTGGCCAGCTGCGGGGCTGGTGGGGGACTGATTTTTGAACACTTTGAGGACTTTTGGCTACTATGCCAGCTTTTCTCCCCCACTTGCAGTGTGACTTTGCGGGCCTTGTTACGGAGGTGCCGGGCTTCCCTGGACTCGGGTGGCCAGCTGCGGGACTCGTGGGACTGATTTTGGAACACTTTGAGGACATTCAACTTCTTTCCCAGCTTTTTTCCCCTCCACTTCCAGTTTGACTTTGCGGGGTGCGTTATGGACGTGCTGGGCATCCCGGAACTCGGGCGGCCGGCTGCGGGACATTTTGCCCTCCTCCAAACCCCAGCCCTCTTTGTTTATCATGCCTATTTTCTGCTGGACACACACCCTCTCTTTTGAGCTGCCTCTTTTTTTTAATTTGGATATGATTTATTGATGAATGGATTTGTTTTCCCCTTTTTAAATGATGGTTGATGTCTACCTTTTTAATACTTGCTTCTGGCTGCAGCCGAGACTTACAGTGTGATGCATCCAACCCCAACCCTGGTTTTTGTTTCCCTTAAAAACTTGGGGAAATGGACAGCTTTTGGGGGGGGCACTTCCAGCAAATGGAGGGACCTATTTGGAATTCCCCACCCGGGTGGAGATCCACGGCGAGCCGGCCTTCCTAAAGGGACAGCAACATGGACACTCTGCCATCATTGCAGCTTCTTTTTTTTTGGGGGGCACTCTGTCATATTTCCAGCTTTTTTTCGTGCTGACTTCCAGCAAATAGAGGGACCTGTTTTGAATTCCCTACCCGGGTGTAGATCCACGGCAAGCCGGCCTTCTTAAAGGGACAGGCACCCCCCTGTCCCTTGACACCTGCTTCCCTCCTCGGCGTCACCGAAATCCCACAAAATGACTCAAAATAGGGCCCCAAATGACATCACTCGGTCCGGTTCTTTGGGTCTCACTCGGGGGCTTCTTTGACTCTGGAAGGCATGGTGAACCAAAAGTAGACACTTGGAAAAAATCCCCACTTTACAAGTTGACACTTTGAAAAAAAATCCCGACTATATAAGTTGACACTTGGAAAAAATCCCCACTTTATAAGTTGACACTTGGAAAAAATCCCCACTTTATAAGTTGACACTTAGAAAAAATCCCCACTTTATAAGTTGACACTTAGAAAAAATCCCGACTTTATAAGTTGACACTTAGAAAAAATCCCCACTTTATTTTGGAAAGGTTGGTACACCAAAAGTGGACACTTAGAAAAAATCCCCACTTTATTTTGGAAAGGTTGGTACACCAAAAGTGGACACTTAGAAAAAATCCCGACTTTGACTTTCGCAGGTCTATTACACTAAAAGTTGACACTCTGTCATATTTCCAGCTTTTTTTTGTGCTGACTTCCAGCAGATAGAGGGACCTATTTTGAATTCCCTACCCTGGTGCAGAACCACGGCAAGCCGGCCTTCCTAAAGGCACAGGCACATGGACACTCTGCCATAAGTGCAGCTTTTTCTTCTAAGGGTGCAGCGGCGGCGGAAGTCCACCGGAGGGCTCCAAATCCCCGCTTTCCTTTTTAGGCTTAAAGTGGCTTTTCCCTCCTTAAAAACTTGGGGAAATGGACAGCTTTTTGGGGGGGCACTTCCAGCAAATAGAGGGACCTATTTGGAATTCCCCACCCGGGTGGAGATCCACGGCAAGCCGGCCTTCTTAAAGGGACAGGCACATGGACACTCTGCCATCATTGCAGCTTCTTCTTTTTTTTTTTCCCCTGTCATATTTCCAGCTTTTTTGTGCTGACTTCCAGCAAATAGAGGGACCTGTTTTGAATTCCCTACCCGGGTGTAGATCCACGGCAAGCCGGCCTTCTTAAAGGGACAGGCACCCCCCCTGTCCCTTGACACCTGCTTCCCTCCTCGGCGTCACCGAAATCCCACAAAATGACTGAAAATAGGACCCCAAATGACATCACTCGGTCCGGTTTTTTGGGTCTCACTCGGGGGCTTCTTTGACTCTGGAAGGCATGGTGAACCAAAAGTGGACACTTGGGAAAAAAATCCCCACTTTACAGGTTGACACTTGGAAAAAAATCCCCACTTTATAAGTTGACACTTAGAAAAAATCCCGACTATATAAGTTGACACTTAGAAAAAATCCCCACTTTATTTTGGAAGTGTTGGTACACCAAAAGTTGACACTTAGAAAAAATCCCGACTTTATTTTGGAAGGGTTGGTACACCAAAAGTTGACACTTAGAAAAAATCCCGACTTTATTTTGGAAGGGTTGGTACACCAAAAGTTGACACTTAGAAAAAATCCCGACTTTATTTTGGAAGGGTTGGTACACCAAAAGTTGACACTTAGAAAAAATCCCAACTTTTACACTTAGAAAAAATCCAGCTTTTTGTTGCTGACTTCCATCAAATAGAGGGACTTTTTCCATGTTTCTTAACCGGGTGTCGATCCAAGGCGGGTGGGCCTTCTGGAAGCGACACCCTCCTTGACACTTAGAAAAAATCCAGCTTTTTGTTGCTGACTTCCATCAAATAGAGGGACTTTTTCCATGTTTCTTAACCGGGTGTCGATCCAAGGCAGGTGGGCCTTCTGGAAGCGACACCCTCCTTGACACTTAGAAAAATTCCAGCTTTTTGTTGCTGACTTCCATTAACTAGAGGGACTTTTTTCATTTTTCTTAACCGGGTGGTGATCCAAGGCAGGTGGGCCTTCTGGAAGCGACACCCTCCTTGACACTTAGAAAAAATCCAGCTTTTTGTTGCTGACTTCCATCAAATAGAGGGACTTTTTTCATTTTTCTTAACCGGGTGTCGATCCAAGGCAGGTGGGCCTTCTGGAAGCGACACCCTCCTTGACACTTAGAAAAATTCCAGCTTTTTGTTGCTGACTTCCATTAACTAGAGGGACTTTTTTCATTTTTCTTAACCGGGTGGTGATCCAAGGCAGGTGGGCCTTCTGGAAGCGACACCCTCCTTGACACTTAGAAAAAATCCAGCTTTTTGTTGCTGACTTCCATCAAATAGAGGGACTTTTTTCATTTTTCTTAACCGGGTGTCGATCCAAGGCAGGTGGGCCTTCTGGAAGCGACACCCTCCTTGACACTTAGAAAAAATCCAGCTTTTTGTTGCTGACTTCCATTAACTAGAGGGACTTTTTTCATTTTTCTTAACCGGGTGGTGATCCAAGGCAGGTGGGCCTTCTGGAAGCGACACCCTCCTTGACACTTAGAAAAAATCCAGCTTTTTGTTGCTGACTTCCATCAAATAGAGGGACTTTTTTCATTTTTCTTAACCGGGTGTCGATCCAAGGCAGGTGGGCCTTCTGGAAGCGACACCCTCCTTGACACTTAGAAAAAATCCAGCTTTTTGTTGCTGACTTCCATTAACTAGAGGGACTTTTTTCATTTTTCTTAACCGGGTGGTGATCCAAGGCAGGTGGGCCTTCTGGAAGCGACACCCTCCTTGACACTTAGAAAAATTCCAGCTTTTTGTTGCTGACTTCCATTAACTAGAGGGACTTTTTTCATTTTTCTTAACCGGGTGGTGATCCAAGGCAGGTGGGCCTTCTGGAAGCGACACCCTCCTTGACACTTAGAAAAAATCCAGCTTTTTGTTGCTGACTTCCATCAAATAGAGGGACTTTTTTCATTTTTCTTAACCGGGTGTCGATCCAAGAATGGTGGGCCTTCTGGAAGTGACACCCTCCTTGACACTTAGAAAAATTCCAGCTTTTTGTTGCTGACTTCCATCAAATAGAGGGACCTATTTGGAATTCCCCACCCGGGTGGAGATCCACGGCAAGCCGGCTTTCCTAAAGGGACAGGCACATGGACACTATTCGCAGCTTCTTTTTTTTTTTTTGGCACTGACTTCCAGCTAAGGGTGCAGCGGCGGCGGAAGTCCACCGGAGGGCTCCAAATCCCCGCTTTCCTTTTCAGGCTTAAAGTTGCCTTTCCCTCTTTAGAGCCTTGGGCAAATGTACAGCTATATTTTGTGCTGACTTCCAGCAAATAGAGGGACCTATTTTGAATTCCCTACCCGGGTGTAGATCCACGGCAAGCCGGCCTTCTTAAATGGACAGGCACCCCCCTCCCGGAACACCTGCTTCGCTCCTCGGCGTCACCGAAATCCCACAAAATGACTCAAAATAGGGCCCCAAATGACATCACTCGGCCCGGTTGTTTAGGTCTCACTCTGGGGCTTCTATGACCCTGGAGGGCATGGTACAGCAAAAGTGGACACTTAGAAAAAATCCCGACTTTTAAAAGTTGACACTTAGAAAAAATCCCGACTTTATTTTGGAAGGGTTGGTACGCGAAAAGTTGACACTTAGAAAAAATCCCGACTTTGTTTTGGAAGTGTTGGTACTCCAAAAGTTGACACTTAGAAAAAATCCCGACTTTGTTTTGGAAGGGTTGGTACTCCAAAAGTTGACACTTAGAAAAAATCCCGACTTTGTTTTGGAAGGGTTGGTACTCCAAAAGTTGACACTTAGAAAAAATCCCGACTTTGTTTTGGAAGGGTTGGTACTCCAAAAGTTGACACTTAGAAAAAATCCCGACTTTGACACTTAGAAAAATTCCAGCTTTTTTTCCCTCTGACTTCCATTAAATAGAGGGACTTTTTTCATGTTTCTTAGCCGGGTGTCGATCCAAGGCGGGCGGGCCTTCTGGAAGCGACACCCTCCTTGACACTTTGTCATATTTTCAGCTTTTTTGTGCTGACTTCCATTCAATAGAGGGACTTTTTTCATGTTTCTTAACCGGAATGTGATCCAAGGCGGGTGGGCCTTCTGGAATGGACACCCGCCTGGACACTTAGGGTTAGGGTTAGGGTTAGGGTTGGGATTAGGGTTAGGGTTAGCGGGGCGTTCTTGAAGGGACTCCCTCCGGAACACCTTGTCATATTTCCAGCTTTTTTCCTCTGACTTCCATCAAATAGAGGGACTACTTTTGACTTATCGACCCGGCTGGTGATCCAAGGCCGGGGGGCCTCCTGGAAGGGACCCCCGCCTGGACACCTAGGGTTAGGGTTAGGGTTAGGGTTGGGATTAGGGTTAGGGTTAGGGTTAGGGTTAGCCAGCTTTTTGTTGCTGACGGCGGGTGGGCCTTCTGGAAGCGACACCCTCCTAGATACTCTGTCATATTTGCAGCTTTTTGTTGCTGACTTCCATTAAATAGAGGGACTTTTTTCATTTTTCTTAACCGAGTGGTGATCCAAGGCGGGTGGGCCTTCTGGAAGCGACACCCTCCTTGACACTTAGAAAAATTCCAGCTTTTTGTTGCTGACTTCCATTAACTAGAGGGACTTTTTTCATTTTTCTTAACCGGGTGGTGATCCAAGGCGGGTGGGCCTTCTGGAAGCGACACCCTCCTTGACACTTAGAAAAAATCCAGCTTTTTGTTGCTGACTTCCATTAAATAGAGGGACTTTTTTCATTTTTCTTAACCGGGTGGTGATCCAAGGCGGGTGGGCCTTCTGGAAGCGACACCCTCCTTGACACTTAGAAAAAATCCAGCTTTTTGTTGCTGACTTCCATTAAATAGAGGGACTTTTTTCATTTTTCTTAACCGGGTGTCGATCCAAGGCGGGTGGGCCTTCTGTAAGCGACACCCTCCTTGACACTTAGAAAAATTCCAGCTTTTTGTTGCTGACTACCATCACATAGAGGGACTTTTTTC
>NW_026907064.1:37500-47500 GCF_033978795.1 Nerophis ophidion | reverse complement strand
CAATTTTTTATGTTTGTCCACCCAGGGTGTCCGTGTCCCCTGGTGTGTCCGTCATAGCGCCCCCTAGGCGGGCACGCCGTAGGGCCGAGCCCCTGTCGCTCCGGCCCTGGGAAAAGCCCCGAGAGGCTGGGTCGAATCAGGTCTTTCAATTTTTATGTTTGTCCATCCATGGTTTAAATGTCCCGAAATGTGTCCGGGATAGCGCCCCCTGGCCGGGCGCGCACTCAGGACCGAGCCCCTGTCGCTCGAGTCCTGGAAGTCCTTAAGAAAGAGGCTGGTCTGAAATCAGGTCGAAAAAATTTTTATGTTTGTCCATCCATGGTTTAAATGTCCCGAAATGTGTCCGGGATAGCGCCCCCTGGCCGGGCGCGCACTCAGGACCGAGCCCCTGTCGCTCGAGTCCTGGAAGTCCTTAAGAAAGAGGCTGGTCTGAAATCAGGTCGAAAAAATTTTTATGTTTGTTCTTCCAGGGTGTCCATGTCCCTAAATGTGTCCGAGATAGCGCCCCCTAGGCGGCCACGCATGTCCGCGTGAGCCCCTGTCCTCAGAGCCTGGAAGAACCATTCGAAAAAAGAACCATCGAAAAGAGGGGGAAAATCCAACTTTTGAGTCCCAAAATAGCTCACTTTGACTCGGACACATTTCCTGCCAATTCGGCCTGTCTAAGCCTGGCGCACCTACTAACGTGATGGGGGTGTTTTGGTAGACCTGGTAAAAACAGGGAAAATCGAAAGAGGCTTAAAGTAGGCTAGAACTCAAGCCTCTCTCGTTGTTGGACTTAGAAAAAATCCGGCTCGAAAAATAAATCCCATTGAAATGCATTGGGCTTGGCGCTGGGATTTTTTTCTAAGTATGTGAACGAAAGAGGCTAAGGAGGCTGGAAGTTAGGCCTCTCTCGTTGTTGGACTTAGAAAAAATCCACTTTTTTTGCACGGGATTTTTTCTAAGTGTCACATGGAAGAGGCTAAACAGGCTGGAGGCCAGGCCTCTCTCGTTGTTGGACTTAGAAAAAATCCCAAAAGTGGACACTCTGACAAAATCACGCATGTTGACACTTAGGCAAAAAATCCAACTTTTGCTCCACGGAAGAAAGAGGCTAAGGAGGCTGGAACTTAGGCCTCTCTCGTTGTTGGACTTAGAAAAAATCCACTTTTTTTGCACGGGATTTTTTCTAAGTGTCTCATGGAAGAGGCTAGACAGGCTGGAGGCCAGGCCTCTCTCGTTGTTGGACTTAGAAAAAATCCCAAAAGTGGACACTCTGACAAAATCACGCATGTTGACACTTTGGCAAAAAATCCAACTTTTTTGGACTTGGCCCGGCTTTTCTTCCATTTGTCCCCCACTTGGGCTGGTTCACTCCTGGGTATCTTTTGGTCATTCCCGGGGGCCCCGGAGCTCGCGCAGCTCGCTGCGGGACTTCTGGAACTCCATCCTGGGTAGGATTTTTAAACAATTTCGGACCTTTTTCCAACTTTTTCCTCAAATTGTCCCCCACTTTCGCTGGTTCACTCCTGGGTATCTTTTGGTCATTCCCGGGGGTCCCGGAGCTCGCGCAGCTCGCTGCGGGGCTTCTGGAACTCCATCCTGGGTAGGATTTTTAAACAATTTCGGACCTTTTTCCAACTTTTTCTCAAATTGTCCCCCACTTTTGATGGTTCACTTCTGGGTGCCTTTTGGTCATTCCCGGTGTTCCTGCGGCTCGCGCAGCTCGCTGCGGGGCTTCTGGAACTCCATCCTGGGTAGGATTTTTAATCAATTTCGGACCTTTTTCCAACTTTTTCTCAAATTGTCCCCCACTTTCGCTGGTTCACTTCTGGGTGCCTTTTGGTCATTCCCGGTGTTCCTGCGGCTCGTGCAGCTCGCTGCGGGACTTCTGGAACTCCATCCTGGGTAGGATTTTTAAACAATTTCGGACCTTTTTCCAACTTTTTCCTCAAATTGTCCCCCACTTTCGCTGGTTCACTCCTGGGTATCTTTTGGTCATTCCCGGGGGTCCCGGAGCTCGCGCAGCTCGCTGCGGGGCTTCTGGAACTCCATCCTGGGTAGGATTTTTAAACAATTTCGGACCTTTTTCCAACTTTTTCTCAAATTGTCCCCCACTTTTGATGGTTCACTTCTGGGTGCCTTTTGGTCATTCCCGGTGTTCCTGCGGCTCGTGCAGCTCGCTGCGGGACTTCTGGAACTCCATCCTGGGTAGGATTTTTAAACAATTTCGGACCTTTTTCCAACTTTTTCTCAAATTGTCCCCCACTTTCGCTGGTTCACTTCTGGGTGCCTTTTGGTCATTCCCGGTGTTCCCGCGGCTCGTGCAGCTCGCTGCGGGACTTCTGGAACTCCATCCTGGGTAGGATTTTTAATCAATTTCGGACCTTTTTCCAACTTTTTCTCAAATTGTCCCCCACTTTTGATGGTTCACTTCTGGGTGCCTTTTGGTCATTCCCGGTGTTCCTGCGGCTCGTGCAGCTCGCTGCGGGACTTCTGGAACTCCATCCTGGGTAGGATTTTTAATCAATTTCGGACCTTTTTCCAACTTTTTCTCAAATTGTCCCCCACTTTTGATGGTTCACTTCTGGGTGCCTTTTGGTCATTCCCGGTGTTCCTGCGGCTCGTGCAGCTCGCTGCGGGGCTTCTGGAACTCCATCCTGGGTAGGATTTTTAATCAATTTCGGACCTTTTTCCAACTTTTTCTCAAATTGTCCCCCACTTTTGATGGTTCACTTCTGGGTGCCTTTTGGTCATTCCCGGTGTTCCTGCGGCTCGCGCAGCTCGCTGCGGGGCTTCTGGAACTCCATCCTGGGTAGGATTTTTAATCAATTTCGGACCTTTTTCCAACTTTTTCTCAAATTGTCCCCCACTTTTGATGGTTCACTTCTGGGTGCCTTTTGGTCATTCCCGGTGTTCCTGCGGCTCGTGCAGCTCGCTGCGGGACTCGTGGAACTCCATCCTGGGTAGGATTTTTAAACAATTTGGTACTTTTTCCTCCTTTTCCTCCATTTTTCCCCCACTTTCGCTGGTTCACTTCTGGGTGCCTTTTGGTCATTCCCGGTGTTCCTGCGGCTCGTGCAGCTCGCTGCGGGACTTGTGGAACTCCATCCTGGGTAGGATTTTTAAACAATTTGGTACTTTTTCCTCCTTTTCCTCCATTTTTCCCCCACTTTCGCTGGTTCACTTCTGGGTGCCTTTTGGTCATTCCCGGTGTTCCTGCGGCTCGTGCAGCTCGCTGCGGGACTTGTGGAACTCCATCCTGGGTAGGATTTTTAAACAATTTGGTACTTTTTCCTCCTTTTCCTCCATTTTTCCCCCACTTTCGCTGGTTCACTTCTGGGTGCCTTTTGGTCATTCCCGGTGTTCCTGCGGCTCGTGCAGCTCGCTGCGGGACTTGTGGAACTCCATCCTGGGTAGGATTTTTAAACAATTTGGTACTTTTTCCTCCTTTTCCTCCATTTTTCCCCCACTTTCGCTGGTTCACTTCTGGGTGCCTTTTGGTCATTCCCGGTGTTCCTGCGGCTCGTGCAGCTCGCTGCGGGACTTGTGGAACTCTACCCTGGGTGGGATCATATGATTTTCAACCCATTTTGGACCTTTTTCCCGACTTTCCCTCCATTTCCCTCCCACTTTCGATGGTCCACTCCTGGGTGTCTTTTGGTCATTCCCGGGACCCGGGAAGCCTCGGGCCTGCGGCGGGACTTGTGGATCTCCATGCTGGGCATGATTTTATGAGTTTTCTGGACTTTCTCTTCCCCGGGACCCGGGAGGCACGCGGCTCGACGTTATGCCCCCTAAAATCCCTCCCTTTGCTCGTAAGGCCAATTTTCCTCCGGATTTACTCTCTATAGACCCCAAGGAAAAAAATACCCGACCGGCGTCCATTTTTGACATCGGTCTCCAATCTAGGGCACGCGGGCCGAAAGCGGTACGCCGGTTCCGAAATCCGGCCCCCGCATTTTTTGGGTATTTTTTGAAAAAAATGGCATTTTTGGGACCGGGGGGACTTGCTGGACTCAGTCCCGGGTGCGGATTTTGAAAACTTTGAGGACTTTTGGATTTTCCCCCAGCTTTTCTCCCCCACTTGCAGTTTGACTTTGCGGGGTGCGTTACGGCTGTGCCGGGCGTCCCTGGACTCGGGTGGCCAGCTGCGGGGCTGGTGGGGGACTGATTTTTGAACACTTTGAGGACTTTTGGCTACTATGCCAGCTTTTCTCCCCCACTTGCAGTGTGACTTTGCGGGCCTTGTTACGGAGGTGCCGGGCTTCCCTGGACTCGGGTGGCCAGCTGCGGGACTCGTGGGACTGATTTTGGAACACTTTGAGGACATTCAACTTCTTTCCCAGCTTTTTTCCCCTCCACTTCCAGTTTGACTTTGCGGGGTGCGTTATGGACGTGCTGGGCATCCCGGAACTCGGGCGGCCGGCTGCGGGACATTTTGCCCTCCTCCAAACCCCAGCCCTCTTTGTTTATCATGCCTATTTTCTGCTGGACACACACCCTCTCTTTTGAGCTGCCTCTTTTTTTTAATTTGGATATGATTTATTGATGAATGGATTTGTTTTCCCCTTTTTAAATGATGGTTGATGTCTACCTTTTTAATACTTGCTTCTGGCTGCAGCCGAGACTTACAGTGTGATGCATCCAACCCCAACCCTGGTTTTTGTTTCCCTTAAAAACTTGGGGAAATGGACAGCTTTTGGGGGGGGCACTTCCAGCAAATGGAGGGACCTATTTGGAATTCCCCACCCGGGTGGAGATCCACGGCGAGCCGGCCTTCCTAAAGGGACAGCAACATGGACACTCTGCCATCATTGCAGCTTCTTTTTTTTTGGGGGGCACTCTGTCATATTTCCAGCTTTTTTTCGTGCTGACTTCCAGCAAATAGAGGGACCTGTTTTGAATTCCCTACCCGGGTGTAGATCCACGGCAAGCCGGCCTTCTTAAAGGGACAGGCACCCCCCTGTCCCTTGACACCTGCTTCCCTCCTCGGCGTCACCGAAATCCCACAAAATGACTCAAAATAGGGCCCCAAATGACATCACTCGGTCCGGTTCTTTGGGTCTCACTCGGGGGCTTCTTTGACTCTGGAAGGCATGGTGAACCAAAAGTAGACACTTGGAAAAAATCCCCACTTTACAAGTTGACACTTTGAAAAAAAATCCCGACTATATAAGTTGACACTTGGAAAAAATCCCCACTTTATAAGTTGACACTTGGAAAAAATCCCCACTTTATAAGTTGACACTTAGAAAAAATCCCCACTTTATAAGTTGACACTTAGAAAAAATCCCGACTTTATAAGTTGACACTTAGAAAAAATCCCCACTTTATTTTGGAAAGGTTGGTACACCAAAAGTGGACACTTAGAAAAAATCCCCACTTTATTTTGGAAAGGTTGGTACACCAAAAGTGGACACTTAGAAAAAATCCCGACTTTGACTTTCGCAGGTCTATTACACTAAAAGTTGACACTCTGTCATATTTCCAGCTTTTTTTTGTGCTGACTTCCAGCAGATAGAGGGACCTATTTTGAATTCCCTACCCTGGTGCAGAACCACGGCAAGCCGGCCTTCCTAAAGGCACAGGCACATGGACACTCTGCCATAAGTGCAGCTTTTTCTTCTAAGGGTGCAGCGGCGGCGGAAGTCCACCGGAGGGCTCCAAATCCCCGCTTTCCTTTTTAGGCTTAAAGTGGCTTTTCCCTCCTTAAAAACTTGGGGAAATGGACAGCTTTTTGGGGGGGCACTTCCAGCAAATAGAGGGACCTATTTGGAATTCCCCACCCGGGTGGAGATCCACGGCAAGCCGGCCTTCTTAAAGGGACAGGCACATGGACACTCTGCCATCATTGCAGCTTCTTCTTTTTTTTTTTCCCCTGTCATATTTCCAGCTTTTTTGTGCTGACTTCCAGCAAATAGAGGGACCTGTTTTGAATTCCCTACCCGGGTGTAGATCCACGGCAAGCCGGCCTTCTTAAAGGGACAGGCACCCCCCCTGTCCCTTGACACCTGCTTCCCTCCTCGGCGTCACCGAAATCCCACAAAATGACTGAAAATAGGACCCCAAATGACATCACTCGGTCCGGTTTTTTGGGTCTCACTCGGGGGCTTCTTTGACTCTGGAAGGCATGGTGAACCAAAAGTGGACACTTGGGAAAAAAATCCCCACTTTACAGGTTGACACTTGGAAAAAAATCCCCACTTTATAAGTTGACACTTAGAAAAAATCCCGACTATATAAGTTGACACTTAGAAAAAATCCCCACTTTATTTTGGAAGTGTTGGTACACCAAAAGTTGACACTTAGAAAAAATCCCGACTTTATTTTGGAAGGGTTGGTACACCAAAAGTTGACACTTAGAAAAAATCCCGACTTTATTTTGGAAGGGTTGGTACACCAAAAGTTGACACTTAGAAAAAATCCCGACTTTATTTTGGAAGGGTTGGTACACCAAAAGTTGACACTTAGAAAAAATCCCAACTTTTACACTTAGAAAAAATCCAGCTTTTTGTTGCTGACTTCCATCAAATAGAGGGACTTTTTCCATGTTTCTTAACCGGGTGTCGATCCAAGGCGGGTGGGCCTTCTGGAAGCGACACCCTCCTTGACACTTAGAAAAAATCCAGCTTTTTGTTGCTGACTTCCATCAAATAGAGGGACTTTTTCCATGTTTCTTAACCGGGTGTCGATCCAAGGCAGGTGGGCCTTCTGGAAGCGACACCCTCCTTGACACTTAGAAAAATTCCAGCTTTTTGTTGCTGACTTCCATTAACTAGAGGGACTTTTTTCATTTTTCTTAACCGGGTGGTGATCCAAGGCAGGTGGGCCTTCTGGAAGCGACACCCTCCTTGACACTTAGAAAAAATCCAGCTTTTTGTTGCTGACTTCCATCAAATAGAGGGACTTTTTTCATTTTTCTTAACCGGGTGTCGATCCAAGGCAGGTGGGCCTTCTGGAAGCGACACCCTCCTTGACACTTAGAAAAATTCCAGCTTTTTGTTGCTGACTTCCATTAACTAGAGGGACTTTTTTCATTTTTCTTAACCGGGTGGTGATCCAAGGCAGGTGGGCCTTCTGGAAGCGACACCCTCCTTGACACTTAGAAAAAATCCAGCTTTTTGTTGCTGACTTCCATCAAATAGAGGGACTTTTTTCATTTTTCTTAACCGGGTGTCGATCCAAGGCAGGTGGGCCTTCTGGAAGCGACACCCTCCTTGACACTTAGAAAAAATCCAGCTTTTTGTTGCTGACTTCCATTAACTAGAGGGACTTTTTTCATTTTTCTTAACCGGGTGGTGATCCAAGGCAGGTGGGCCTTCTGGAAGCGACACCCTCCTTGACACTTAGAAAAAATCCAGCTTTTTGTTGCTGACTTCCATCAAATAGAGGGACTTTTTTCATTTTTCTTAACCGGGTGTCGATCCAAGGCAGGTGGGCCTTCTGGAAGCGACACCCTCCTTGACACTTAGAAAAAATCCAGCTTTTTGTTGCTGACTTCCATTAACTAGAGGGACTTTTTTCATTTTTCTTAACCGGGTGGTGATCCAAGGCAGGTGGGCCTTCTGGAAGCGACACCCTCCTTGACACTTAGAAAAATTCCAGCTTTTTGTTGCTGACTTCCATTAACTAGAGGGACTTTTTTCATTTTTCTTAACCGGGTGGTGATCCAAGGCAGGTGGGCCTTCTGGAAGCGACACCCTCCTTGACACTTAGAAAAAATCCAGCTTTTTGTTGCTGACTTCCATCAAATAGAGGGACTTTTTTCATTTTTCTTAACCGGGTGTCGATCCAAGAATGGTGGGCCTTCTGGAAGTGACACCCTCCTTGACACTTAGAAAAATTCCAGCTTTTTGTTGCTGACTTCCATCAAATAGAGGGACCTATTTGGAATTCCCCACCCGGGTGGAGATCCACGGCAAGCCGGCTTTCCTAAAGGGACAGGCACATGGACACTATTCGCAGCTTCTTTTTTTTTTTTTGGCACTGACTTCCAGCTAAGGGTGCAGCGGCGGCGGAAGTCCACCGGAGGGCTCCAAATCCCCGCTTTCCTTTTCAGGCTTAAAGTTGCCTTTCCCTCTTTAGAGCCTTGGGCAAATGTACAGCTATATTTTGTGCTGACTTCCAGCAAATAGAGGGACCTATTTTGAATTCCCTACCCGGGTGTAGATCCACGGCAAGCCGGCCTTCTTAAATGGACAGGCACCCCCCTCCCGGAACACCTGCTTCGCTCCTCGGCGTCACCGAAATCCCACAAAATGACTCAAAATAGGGCCCCAAATGACATCACTCGGCCCGGTTGTTTAGGTCTCACTCTGGGGCTTCTATGACCCTGGAGGGCATGGTACAGCAAAAGTGGACACTTAGAAAAAATCCCGACTTTTAAAAGTTGACACTTAGAAAAAATCCCGACTTTATTTTGGAAGGGTTGGTACGCGAAAAGTTGACACTTAGAAAAAATCCCGACTTTGTTTTGGAAGTGTTGGTACTCCAAAAGTTGACACTTAGAAAAAATCCCGACTTTGTTTTGGAAGGGTTGGTACTCCAAAAGTTGACACTTAGAAAAAATCCCGACTTTGTTTTGGAAGGGTTGGTACTCCAAAAGTTGACACTTAGAAAAAATCCCGACTTTGTTTTGGAAGGGTTGGTACTCCAAAAGTTGACACTTAGAAAAAATCCCGACTTTGACACTTAGAAAAATTCCAGCTTTTTTTCCCTCTGACTTCCATTAAATAGAGGGACTTTTTTCATGTTTCTTAGCCGGGTGTCGATCCAAGGCGGGCGGGCCTTCTGGAAGCGACACCCTCCTTGACACTTTGTCATATTTTCAGCTTTTTTGTGCTGACTTCCATTCAATAGAGGGACTTTTTTCATGTTTCTTAACCGGAATGTGATCCAAGGCGGGTGGGCCTTCTGGAATGGACACCCGCCTGGACACTTAGGGTTAGGGTTAGGGTTAGGGTTGGGATTAGGGTTAGGGTTAGCGGGGCGTTCTTGAAGGGACTCCCTCCGGAACACCTTGTCATATTTCCAGCTTTTTTCCTCTGACTTCCATCAAATAGAGGGACTACTTTTGACTTATCGACCCGGCTGGTGATCCAAGGCCGGGGGGCCTCCTGGAAGGGACCCCCGCCTGGACACCTAGGGTTAGGGTTAGGGTTAGGGTTGGGATTAGGGTTAGGGTTAGGGTTAGGGTTAGCCAGCTTTTTGTTGCTGACGGCGGGTGGGCCTTCTGGAAGCGACACCCTCCTAGATACTCTGTCATATTTGCAGCTTTTTGTTGCTGACTTCCATTAAATAGAGGGACTTTTTTCATTTTTCTTAACCGAGTGGTGATCCAAGGCGGGTGGGCCTTCTGGAAGCGACACCCTCCTTGACACTTAGAAAAATTCCAGCTTTTTGTTGCTGACTTCCATTAACTAGAGGGACTTTTTTCATTTTTCTTAACCGGGTGGTGATCCAAGGCGGGTGGGCCTTCTGGAAGCGACACCCTCCTTGACACTTAGAAAAAATCCAGCTTTTTGTTGCTGACTTCCATTAAATAGAGGGACTTTTTTCATTTTTCTTAACCGGGTGGTGATCCAAGGCGGGTGGGCCTTCTGGAAGCGACACCCTCCTTGACACTTAGAAAAAATCCAGCTTTTTGTTGCTGACTTCCATTAAATAGAGGGACTTTTTTCATTTTTCTTAACCGGGTGTCGATCCAAGGCGGGTGGGCCTTCTGTAAGCGACACCCTCCTTGACACTTAGAAAAATTCCAGCTTTTTGTTGCTGACTACCATCACATAGAGGGACTTTTTTCATTTTTCTTAACCGGGTGTCGATCCAAGGCGGGTGGGCCTTCTGTAAGCGACACCCTCCTTGACACTTAGAAAAATTCCAGCTTTTTGTTGCTGACTTCCATTAACTAGAGGGACTTTTTTCATTTTTCTTAACCGGGTGGTGATCCAAGGCGGGCGGGCCTTCTGGAAGCGACACCCTCCTTGACACTTAGAAAAAATCCAGCTTTTTGTTG